>NW_007251338.1:284093-343790 GCF_000164805.1 Carlito syrichta | reverse complement strand
ACCGCAACCTCGACCTGCTGGGCTCCGGCAATCCTTCGGCCTCAGCCTTCCAAGTAGCCGAAACTATAGGTACGCACTACCATGCCCAGCTAATTTTTGATTTTTGTAGAGACCAGGTCTTGCCAAGTTGCCCAGATGGGTCTTGAACCTGCGGACTCAGGCAATCCACTCGCTTCGGCCTCCCAAAGTGCTGGGATTACAGGCTGAGCCACAGAGCCCAGCTGAGGACTGAATTTAGACTAGTGCTGTCCAGTAGAACTTTCTGCAATGATGGAAATTTTTTATGTCTTTGCTGGCAAATTTGTAGTCACCATCTACAAGTAGCAATTGAACACTTGAAATGTTGCTAGTGCAACTGAGGAACTGCATTTTACATTTAATTTTAAATAGTCATATGCAGTTAATGCCTACATATTTGACAGCACATCTGGATTCTCATAGATATGGCTAAGTGAGGCATATCCACTGGGCTGATGCATAAATTTGTAGCGTTTTTGCTTGCCTATGGAATGCAAATGTCGCACAATGGTTGGTGACAGTTCATCACATTTGCCAATTCTTGGGTTGACTGATGTGGATCATCATGGATGAAAGTATTTAAATGCTCTTCATCGAAGCTTGATGGAGTCAAAGGGGCCCTCTTTGAAATGACAAAACCATTTTCTTGCTGTGCTTTCCCTGATGGCATTCTCCCCATACACGGCACAAATGTTTCAAGCTGCCTCCGCTGCATTTACTTCTCTGTTAAACTCAAACAGAAGAATATGTTGGAAGTTTTGTTTTTTCCACTTGACACTCTGTCTTCTTTAGCCCACAAATAGCACTAACTTTCTTCAAATCTGCAAAGTGCAAGGCATTTTCACAAGCACAACACTGCCACTCCAAATGACAAACGATATACAAACTCCCAAGACTGCAGTGTTGCCATGCCAAAAACAAACACTACGAGAGTATGCATCAACCTAATATAAGCCAGGAAAATGAATGATTAAGTGGGTGATACCTTGAGAACCAAGACGCGTTAATTCACAACATTGCAGCCACCTACTCCTTCAGTGTGTTCCTCTATCTAAGGATCTTCCCTGGAGACTTTGGGAGCCAGGCAATCAAGCTTTCCCCTCCCCTCATACACCTACTCTGGAAGAGGCAGGAAGAATTGAAATATATAAGTAGGCCGGGCTCGGTGGCTCAGCCTGTAATCCCACGCAAGGTGAGTGGATTGCCTGAGCCCGTGGGTTCGAGACCTGCCTGAGCAACTTGGCGAGACCTCATCTCTACAATAAATTAAAAAATTAGCTGGGGGTCGTAGCGAGCGCCTGTAGTTCCAGCTACTTGGAAGGCTGAGTGGAAGGATTGCCGGAGCCCAGCAGGTTGAGGCTGTGGTGGCCAGGAGCGTGCCACTGCACTCCAGTCTGGGTGACAGAATGAGACTCCAACTCAAAAAAGAAAAGAAATATATAAGTGTAGAATTTGAACAACCAAGTGGAATAAAGACCTCTTAGAGACAATGAAAGAATAGAGATGTGTCAGAGTCATGGCCTGTATGTTTTGGGAATAGAATAAATAAAGACATTTTCTGGAAGGAAGTAGAAATCAGAAAGTGTGATTTGTTCCAGGTTGGAAAATGAAGGAACAGTAGGGTCAACTAAAAGGAAAACTTTTGCCAAGAGCAGGGACTCACACCTGTACTTTGGGAGGCCAAGTCAAGAAGATTTCTTGAGCCCAGGAGTTCAATCACAGCCTTGGCAACATGGCAAGAGCTTGTCTCTACAATAAATTAAAAAAATTAGCCATGCATAGTGGCACACATCTGGAGTCCCAGCTACTCAGGAGGCTGAGGTGGAAGGATTATCTGAGTCTAACTGGTTAAGCTGAGGTAGCTGTGATCTTGCCACTGCACTCCAGCCTGGGTGACAGAGTGAGACCTTGACTCAGGAAAAAAAACCAACAAAACTTTTGACTAAGACAAGACAGCCAGGAACTATTTGAAAGAGGGAAACTAATTCCTCAGGGTGGTGGGGAGTATGAAAGAGAATGGTGTTAATGACCAGGATGGAGAGGTTCTTGCTAATTCCAGACATTTCTGAGAGTGGAAAACCAGTCAAGTATTACTATTCAAGAGTCACCCTGACAGTGTTTGCCTTAAAATCTCTCATCTCATGCTGTGTCTACTCTGCTTGGGAAAATGATATAACATGGCAGTTAAGATCATTGGTTCTGAGAGTCATAAAGATGTGGCTCAAGATTAGCCCTGCTACTTACAAGCTGTAGGGCCTCAGGCAAATTACATGATCTCTCTAGCCTTGGTCTTTCTATCTGTAAGTGGCAGTAATAATGGTACACACCTACAGGGTAGTTTTGAGAATTAAGTGAGATAGTGGATATCAAGTGCTTCACATAATGCCTGGCACATGGCAAGTGCTTTGTAGCTGCCATCAGCTATTGTTATGTCACATATACCATTGGCTTCCCCTCTAGTCTCTGCCCCAAGTTCTTCACAGGTTGTCTCATAAGGGCACTTGGGAAGGCTCAGATTCTGGGAACCCTTCCCTTAGTGTGTCTTATCTGGGATTCCTTACCTGGGGAGAGGTGACCTCTCAGCCTGCTATTCCCCAGGGGTGTGCCTTTTTTTCACAACAACAATGATGATAGATTGTGGTGCATGTTAGCACCAAGACACAAGAAATAGCATCGCCAGAGAACCAACTTAAGCCTGGCCTGATTTAGTACAGAGAAAATGACAGCTGCTGTGCTCGGCTGGCTTCCACCCAGCAGAAGGCTATTTTTTGCAAATAAAATGGTAAGTTGCTAATCAGAAAGATAAATTAAGAAGCATTAAGATAATGATCGTCTAATCACCGTCCACACAGAGAATTGCTAGAGTGAATATCCAGGCTACCGAGTGCTCGAACGCGTTTGGTGATTATTTGTATTATGAAGGGAATGATGAATTCCAAGCCTGGAATCAATTTAGCTCAGGAAACCCACAAGACCAGCCTCCTCAGGGAAAGGACACTAGAGACTTCTAGAGGTCGTCTGGTCCCCTGCTGGTCCACCCCCAGCTCTGAGTAGCCTCTCCCAAACCATTCTTCACTTCTGACTGTTTTACCACTGAGGTCCCCAGCTTCCATGGCACCTTTTGGCCCAGCTTTTTAGATGCCTAACATGCTTCTGCTTGGGACTGATTGGGTGGGGGGGATCTGCTCTAGCTTGCAAGCAACAAAGGAGCCCCACCTGGGACTGAGCCTGCCACATAACAGAGATGGGGATCTGAGCTTCCCTTTGCCCGCCTATGGACCGTTGAGTAGAAATGCTGTCCCGTAAAATATAGAGTTTGGAGCAATCAAGCCATGGAGACTTGCTCTTCTTCTCCTTACCCTAGTGAGGATGATTTGTTCAATATTTCAGAAACAGTGCCAGAATAGGGACTCAGGCTAGTGCTCCTAATGCATGCCCTTCTGCCTTGAAGAGGTCTCTAGTGCCGGACTGAGAAGGAGCATCAAGAACATGCACCCCAGATTCCCAGTTCTTTCCCGATGCTCACTGGGGATCAGGGCTTCGAATGGGTATTAGAAATTAAATAGAATAAGTAGAGAAGGTCAAGTTCATAGAGTCTTGACAATGGACTAAGGAGTTTAAATATGATCTAATACTGAGTATAAATCATTTAGCTTCTCTTAAGCTTCAGTGTAGCCTCACCTCTATCCTCATCTATAAAATGGGGAATAAACAGCCTAACCTATAGATTTACTGTGAGACTTAAATGAAAGGCTGCACTTAAAATACTAAGCTTGACACCATTCCTATTACCGTGAGTAATGCAGTAACCACAGTGGTAGCAGCAGCAGTTAGATTCTAGTCAGTGATGTGCTGGGGCCAGTTGGTGCCAGTTCGCAAGAGCTGACTGAAATTTTCAGAAATTCTGCAAACTAATAATTATTAAGACATTATTAAAATTAAATTATGCAAATGTAGTGTTAAATAAATTCTATTAAAAACAAAGGTAATAAGTACTCAAAACTCATGCCTTCCTAAGCGTCTTACTATTATCTATGCCCTTGAGGTTATTTACATATGTCTGTTGTTTATGTAGAGTGGAAATTCTGGATGACAGTATACCGCTCTGCATCTCTTTCCAACTTCACGTTCAGTGACATCACATTGGTAGCTTGGAAATGGCCATGGTGGGAGTATTATTCCAGAAAGTTGGTTGTTAAATATTTTACCAGCATACAACGGGACCTAGCGCGTATGCCATAAGTGAGAGCTGGGCCATGGTGAAGATTCATAAAGGACCAGGAGAAAAGCCCCACCCAGTGCTGGCAGAGAGCGCATGCGCAGCTCATGATGGACATATCGCGGGAGACAGAAAAACATGGTGAAGACCAGATTCGGGTCCAAGGCACTGAGGCTTATAGGTAGATTAAAAACCGTAGAGTTATAACTAAAGGAGATATGATTGCTTCACAAATTTGAATTCCCGAAAACTTGCACATCAACTGAGTTTTCAAAAACCAAATCATATACTAAAAGTATTAGAAAGCTGTCATTGGAAAGTCCCCTGGTAAATATTATTGTGGAGGACAGAATCCTTTTGGAACATTAACCGTTCCTCCTTTCAAAGTGAATTGTGAGTAAAAATGGATTTTTACCCAATTTTTTTTTTTTTTTTTTTTTTGAGTTGGAGTCTCACTGGGTCGCCCAGACTGGAGTGCAGTGGCCGCTTCCGGCCACCGCAGCCTAGACCTGCCGGGCTCCGGCCATCCTTCTGCCTCAGCCTTCCGAGTAGACGGAATTACAGGCATGCACTACCACGCCCGGCTGATTTTTTGATTTTTTTATTGTAGAGGTGAGGGCTCGCCAAGTTGCCCAGGCGGGTCTCGAACCCTCAGGCTCAGTCAAGTCACTCACCTCAGCCTCCCAAAGGTTTTTTTTTTTTTTTTTTTGAGTTGGAGTATCACTCCGTCGCCCAGACTGAAGTGCAGTGGCCGCTCCCGGCCACCGCAGCCTCGACCTGCTAGGCTCAGGCGATCCCTTCCGCCTCAGCCCTCCAAGTAGCTGGAACTATAGGCGCGTGCTACCACACCCGTCTAATTTTTGATTTATTGTAGAGATGAGGTCTTGCCAAGTTGCCCAGGCGGGTCTCCAACCCGCGGGCTCAGGCAATTCACTCACCTTGGCCTCCCAAAGTGCAGGATTACAGGCTGAGCCACCGAGCCTGGCCTACCCAATTTATTCAAAGTCAGTTTCACCAGTCTACTTAAAAGTATTGTGCCTGATGTACACGGTGGGCACCATGCAACCGCTGTCCACGCCCCTGGCCCTATACCATCTCCTGAGGTTGCAGGGAGAAGGGGTTCTGAGCCCCATCCCCTTTCCACTGTTGGGTCTTGTGTCGTCTTTCTGGGCTCTATTGGTCCTCCCAGCCTTGTAGCTGGCTGGGCTGGGGGGAGCATTGGGCAGAGGAGTGCTTTGCAGCCTGTGCTCCTTCCTCCCTTTCCCCGGAGATCCTTGTGACTCTGATCTTGGGTTCTGGTTGGGAGGGACATCTGCAGGCGTGGACCTTGGCCCCTTCCTGCTTCAGGGTCTGGCGTTGCTGTTTGGCCAGGGTCTCCCAGGGATGGGTTGACCAGAATGTGTGGGGAGGGACGGCACATGTTCTAAGTGAGCAGGCAAGAGTATGGCCTTAGGTTCCTTTTGGCTTTCTCGAGAGGGAGGGTGTTGCTGATACTTTCATCCTGGAGAACATGTGCTGCACGTGGGTTCCTCCAGCTCACTTGAGCCAGCACTTCTGAGTTCCCTGCTACCTGCGAACTTGTCAGCTGAAGAAGCCCTCTTTCTTTCTCAGTCCTTTAGTGTTGATAATCTGACCACATTAATTCTCATCATCTATGTATTGTATTATCCCCATTTTGTAGATGAGAAAACTGAGGCACAAAGAGGTTCTTTAGCTTACTTAAGGTCGTCTAGCTGATAAATGGTGGAACTGGGACTCAGCTCCAGGGTTGTCTGACTCCAGAGCCCAGGCTGACCCACAACATGGTACCATTTAGGAAGCAGCCAGTAGAAGAAGCAACAACCCTTTAGGGAGGATTCAGGTGTACCCCACCTCCACCAGCCTGACTTAGAAACTCTGGGACTGGTGGGGTGACTCACATAGCAAAGATCAGTTTCCTGCAGAGCTGCAGTGGTTGCCTGAAGCTTGGGGAAAGGGTGGGTTAGCAGCCAGTTGCTCTGAGGTCCTAATGGAAACAGACTCCCCCACCCTATGTGGCAAGTGGGAAGGGTGCTCAGGGCCTCACCATTTCCTCTTTTCTGTTCGGCTGGGGCAGTCACTCCCTCTTAGCTCCCTCCAAAGTCTGGGTGTCTTGGAGCAACATGTGGCTTTAGGCTAGTTCCTGGCTGAGTGAGTGGGAGAGGAAAAGGGCTGGAAATTCCTGAAGACTCAGTCTTCTAAGGAACAAATGAATCTTCTTTCTCCTGGGTTTCTTCGGCAGCTGCTGAGCTGCAGAATTTATCGAAGTCCTTCACGCTTTGTGACAGACTGCTAATGAAAGAGAGGCCAGGGCTTCTGTGTCTGCCTTCTTTAGTTTCTAATTTGTCCAGGGATTCTATCCCCAAGAGGGGGCAAGTGACTTGGAAGCCAGGAGGGCCCCATGGAGCCCCTATAGCCTGTCAGCAGAGCTTGGCTTGAAAGGCCCCTGCCGAGGGCCACCCAGGGGGCTGCTCCCAGCTCCAAGTACCTGCCAGGGATGTGAAACATGCCCTGGGATTAATGGGAACCAGATGGGCCCGACAGCCCCTCCACCTGGCCTCCACCAGAGAAGCGCTCAGATTTCTGGCATTGTGATGAAGCTTTTCTTAGGAGTTCTCTGATACTGTTTTCTGCTCCAAGCCACATGCCCAGGAACAGAAGCCAGGAGTCCCTGGCCCTTTCTGTCTCGATGAAAAGATGAGGAAACTAAGAGTGCCCTTAGAGGTCACCCTGTACAATGGTTCTCAACCCAAGCTGCACATGAGAGTCACTGGGGAGCATTTTAAGACTACCTAGGCTTGAGTCCTACCCCAGACTACTATATAAAAATCATTTGGGAAGGGGTCCAGGCGTTGTTTTATTTTAAAAGCTTCCCAGATGTGCTAATGTGCTGCCCAGGTTGAGAACCATTGAACTCTTTCTTTATAAACACTTCTGGATTGAGACAGTGGCCAGCCCAAAGTCTCCAACTCCCAGCTAAAGCTTGTTCTCCCACAAGCTCCTCTGTGTCCCCATGACCCATTGGCCCTACAGAGTGCCTATTAAAGATTGCAGTCACCTTTTAATTTCTGTCTTGCCTATTTTTCTTGCCAATTTGTGTCCCTCTGTTCCTGGGAACCATGCATAAAGTCATCTCCTCTAGGAAGCACTGCTGACCATCTGACTTCTCATGATGTGAACCATCCAATAACCTTGCTACTCAAAGCTTGAACTAGTAGTACCAGCATCTTCTGGAGATTATGAGAAATGTCTCATAATGCCTTCACTCAACCTGAATCCACTGGATCCAAATCTGCATTTTAGCCAAACCCTCACATGCTTTGTAAGCATCTTGCAGATGGAGAAGCACAGATATTTGTTGTTTAACATATACTCTCTGTCAGACTCATTTGTGTTGGTTCAACAATAAAATTAACTCCTTTTTGAGAAAGGGAACCGTGACTTACATGTCTTATACATAACATGTAACAACATAGCACAGTGCAAAGCATGTAGTAGGTGTCTTTTTTTTTTTTTTTTTTTGAGTTGGAGTTTCACTCTGTCGCCCAGACTAGAGTGCAGTGGCACCTTCCCAGTCACCGCAGCCTCAACCTGCTGGGCTCCGGTGATCCTCCCACCTCAGCCTTCCAGGTAGCTGGAACTACAGGTGCACGCTACCACACCTGGCTAGTTTTTGATTTATTGTAGAGTCGAGGTCTCGCCAAGTTGCCTAGGCGGGTCTCGAACCCGCGGGCTCAGGCAATCCACTCGCCTTGGCCTCCCAAAGTGCTGGGATTACAGGCTGAGCCACCGAGCCCGGCGATGTCTTTTACCTTTTGTTGACCTGAAGCAATCTCTCCCAGATGCCCAGCATGTAGAGGTCGCAAGATGTTGGACACAGAGTCAGGAAATCCTCAGCTCTTCAAACTGAACCCATAGCAAACTGGGCCCTATTGACCAGGAGAAGTCTCTTGGCTCCTGGTTGGGAGATTCTCCATGGAATGAGACTGAAATGGGAAGAAGGAGATAAGTATCCCTCCCCGCCATGACTGACTCATGCTGCAGTAGGTCGCTTTTCTCTTCCCTCCTGTGCCACTGCCCTACCCTGCGATCTGGGCAGATAATGCAACTTTGTCCTTCTGTTTTCTCTGGAATGAGAATGTTAGTATCTGTTCCACAAACCTTCCGGGGTCACTTTGAATTTTGGGCACCTAGAAGGCGATTCAGTAAATACTTTGAGGATTAAGTGAGATTATGGGTACAAAAGCACCTTGCTACCTCTAGTCTTATTTGTATACGAGGTCTTTTTGTTTGGTTTGGTTTGGTTTGATTTTGAGTCAGGGTCTCACTCTGTTACCCAGACTGGGTGAAGTGGTACCATCATGGTTTACTGCAGTCTCAGTCTTCCGGGCTCAGGCAGTCCTTTCGTATCAGCCCTCCTGGGTAGCTGGGACTGCAGGCATGCACCACCATGTTCCTTTAACTTTCTTATGTATTTTGTAGACATGAGGTCTCACTATGTTTCCCAGGCTGGTCTCGAACTCCTGGGCTCAAGCAATTCTGCCGCCTCAGCCTCCCAAAGTGCTGGGATTACAGGTGTGAGCCACTGTGCTCAGCCAAGGTTATTTTCTTATTCTTCCCTTTCCCATTTTCTGGATGAGCAAACTGAGACTCAGCCCCAACTTTCAGGTTCTGAGTCAGATTTGAGCAGAAACGGTTGTCCCTGGTGCTGCGACTAGAGTTTTCAGAGAAGAAGGGCATGCTCATAAAGAAACAGAACAAATGTTACCCATGTCAGAGGAAGAAGGTGGCCTGGCCAGGTCCTGAAGTCAAGAGGAGATGAAGGTGGGACAGAAGACTAGATCCTTAAATCACTTTTTAAAAAAAATTGCTGCTCACCACTAGCTTGTCACCCGGTGCTCATTAAATGTGTAGGCACCTTCACCAGAGGCCTGTGCTGTCTGGATGCTTTATCTTTTCCCCAATAACCGTTAATCAGCCCACAGCAGCAGCATCAGCCCTGTGAGGGCTGGGTCTTGCCTGGCAACCACAATCTGTTCCTATTTCATCTAAAAAATAAAATGGATAGGATGTTGTATTTCTCCTCTACCCCTAGCATGAAAGAATGGAGGATCAGAGCCCTTTCCCAGCCATACCCCCACCCCTTGATGAAAAATTAACCAGCTGCACAGAGTAAATGAATCCTTAACAGGGAATGAGGTCTCTGATGTGAGCTGGGCTGGGTTCTGGGAGCTCCAAAAATCCTTGTGGTTGTTAATACTCCAGCTTGTGGATCCTTGGCGCGGCCATGAACAGGTGTTGCAGCATGCTAATTGTCTACTCCTCCCACAGCCAGCTGTGCCCAGCAACTGATGGAGCTGGGACTATGCTGGTCAAGTTTTTTATATGATGCAAGTTCCTGTGTTTTGGGGAAAATAGAGTAGCTTGAAGCACACTTTTTAAAAAATTGAGTTGTGTCTTACTTTGTTGTCTAGGTTGGAGTGCAGTGACACAATCACAGTGCACTGTGGCCTCAACCTCCTGCTTGGGCGATCCTAGCTGGGATTACAGACTCATGCCACCACACTTGGCTAGTTAAAAAAAAACTGTAGAGATGAGGGGTTGCTATGTTGCCTAGGCTGGTCTCCAACTCCTAGACTCAAGCAGTCCTCCCATCTTGGCCTCCCAAAGTGCTGGGATTATAGGTGTGAGCCACCATGCCTGGACTTGTAGCACACTTCTTTTTCACTTCTGTCTCCATCAACTCTTCTGTGGGCTTCCCGAAGACAGAGCCTGGGCCTTATTTTCTTCTGAATCCCGTACCTAATAGAGCTGACACTAATGTGACTATAATAATAGTAGTGGCTATAATAAATGAATGAATGAGTGAGTGAGGATTTGACCATGAGCCAAGAGTCTATTCTACAGGCTCATCTCAGTCTTTAGAACACCATCCATTCACTCATTTATTCAGTCAGTCAATAAGCATTTATTAAGCAGCATATTAATAAACAGCGTGCGGTTCATTCATTCCTTATTCTCATCCATACATTATTTCAACAAACACTAGATACTGAGCCTTGTCCTAGTGTATGGATACTGAGATAAAATGTTCATTCTGTGTCCTCAAAAATGCTCACAATGTGGTGAGGAAACAGATGCATGTGATAATAGCCTTAAGAGTGAATTCCTGAGGTACTATGGGAGCCAGAGGTGACAGAAAGGGTTGTAGTGTGGGGAGGGTGTGGATCTGACCTGAGCTGAGCCTAGAGAAGTGGGTAGGAGTTAGCCAGGAGAAGTTATGAGAGAAGGGTGCTTTGAGCAGAGGGAGCCGAGGCAAACTCAGGACTAAGCCCTAATACCGTGTCATGGCAATGGCAGAGGTAAAGCACTAAGGGTGTCTCCACCCACTATGTGCCTTAAGCTGCCCCATTTTGCCCAGTTCCAGCTCTGGCAAGATGATACTGCAGAAAGAACAGGGGACAGGATCAAGAGACTTAGATCAACTGTCATCAGCTCTCTGAGCTTCACCTCCCTCACATGTAAAATTGGAGGCAGATGGGTAAACCCTAAGAGGCATGGCCCCTACATTGCGGGTTTACAACGGGCCTTCTCCCAGGAGCTGGCTGAATGCCTTGGGGAGAAGCTTAGAGAGCCAGGCTGACTGGACTTCACTCTGATGTCCTTCAGTTCTGGACTCTTCCTCTTTCCTTCCATTCCAGGCCAGGTAGGTGGGCTGAGCATGCTGTGTGATCTCCCAGGACCAAGGTACACAGAACCCTGTGTCCTGGAGCAGGAACTGAGTCCTTTTCTTAAATCTTAGGCTAGCCACTGTGCAAAAAAGTTAGGTGAGTCTCCAAAAAACTATGTATAGAATTACTATTTGAGCCAGCAATTTCACTCCTACATATAAACCCATAATAAACAAAAATAGGGATGTGAACAGATATTTGTATACCCATATTCACAGCAGCATTATTCACAGTAGTCAAAAGGTGGAAGGACACCCCAAGTGTTTATCAGCTCATGAGTGGTTAAAGAAAATGTGGCATATTCACATCATGAATATATTCAGCCATAAAAAGAAATGAAGTTTTGATACATGCTACAACATGGAGGAATCTTAAAAACACATGATAAACGAAGGAAGCCAGATCAAAAAGGACAACTATTGTACGATTTCACTTATATGAAATATATAGAATAGACAAATCCATAGAGACAGAAAGATTAGGATTACCAAGGGCTTGGGGGAGGTAGGGATGGAAAGGTATTGCTTTAAGGGGGTGCAGAATGTCTATTTAGGATGATGGAAAAGTTTTGAAAGCAGATAGTGGTAACGGTTGCACAACAGTGTGAATGTAATTATGCCACTGAATTGTACACTTAAAATGGTTAAAATAGTATATTTTATGTTATACACATGTTACCACAATTTAAAAAACAATCCCAGGCTAGCTTTTGCAGAAGACTAACCAATCAATACCTTATCTGATAGCTCCTCTCCGGCCCACCTCCCCGGCAGGCTTTTCTCTCCCCTTAGGACTTCTCTCAGCATTGAGTTCTGCCAAGCTGGTGTGTTTCATTTTTGTTTTTATTTCCTGCATCTGCATCTGCTACCACCAGAATCTATTATTGCTCTCTGGGGCTTGTGCCCCTGACAGCGATTATTTGTACATGTAAATCAGATAGTCAGGGACAAAGCTTTAATGGCAGTCTCTTTGGAGGTGGTGATGACAGCAGCAGGAGATGAGTGAGTGCCAGCTCCTGCTAGGTTCCCTCTGGTGTGGCACTCAAGGGCGGGGTCCGGGGGAAGAGACTGACCCTATCTGGCCCAGGTTCAGTGAACCTTCTGGAAGTTGCATTGATTCTGGATTCTGGGGCACTCCCTCTGTGTCCTGATAAAAGCAGGATTCATTTGTGAATCCTCAGCCCTCTCTGCCAGGCTGGGCACATAGTGGGCACTCTGTTGAGGACTCATAGAACTTAGCAGGTCTAGCCATGCCTGGGAAGGCGCTTTCATTCAGGAGGTCGGCCGCCGCCACCCCTTCCTTTCTCTCTTCTCTTTGCTATCAGTCAGGAATGTTGCAGTTCTAGAGAGCAGTCTGGTGCTTCCCTCAGACCGAGTCTACATTACCTTATACCTGAAAAGTACTTGCCTTAAAAGAGAGGCAGGCAGTATACCCACTCGAGACTAGAGACATCTATCAATTCTTGATGTGCATGTGCAGTGTGGAAAGGGGGGTTCTGGGAGAACCAGAAGCCGCAAAGTGAGCACGGTGGGTGTGATTGGACTTGTTTTGGGGGTGGGCGGGGGAGGGTGCAGTCATCCTGGGCTACCTAAGCTTGTTCACAGACCAATTCCAAAGGGAAAAAGCAAGATGCAAAACAGTGTTGTAGAGTATGCTGCCGCTTATGTCAAAAACTTACATGTTTATAAATGCTTAGACTCTCCCTGGGAGATAGAAATAAAACTTATAACAGTAATTGTCTCTGAAGTTGGGATGGAGGAATGGGAGACCCAGGGTCAGAAGTAGGAGAAATTCTTGTGTGTGTGTGTGTGTGTGTGTACACGCATATGTATACTTTCATAATTTGTACTGCTTAAATTCTTTACCGTATGCTTTTAATTACCAATTTGCAAAAACATATTTAAAATTTTTTAATTTTTAGGCCCCTGTGTTGTGAGCAGGTGATTCTAATGGAGCAAGTGAGTGACACTTAGCTCTTCCTCCGTCTGATTTCTCTTAGTGTTTTTCAGAAGGAGATTAGAGAAGTAGAGAGAGGGTCTTCTGTCCCTGGGGAACACACCTAAGTGTTAGATGTTATCTGAATTTCATTCTTGGGCTGAGATACTTTTTCAGCAGTCTGTCTCCTTGTTCTTTATCCGGCCTCCTGTACAGATACCCCAGGTCTTGCACCTGACAGCTTTGCCCTCTTACTCTCTCGACATCTATGTTGTTATTGCTCAAACCTCTCCAGAAGGCATCCTTGTTTGTTTTTTGCAAATCTGATCTCTTTAAACTCTGAGAAGAATCCTTACTCATTGATTAGCCTTATGTGAAGTTCCTTTTTTGTTTAAGTAGTTGGTGTTGCACGCGCGCGTGTGCACGCGTGCACGCGCACGCGCGCACACACACACACACACACACACACACACACACACACACACTCTTTGTCCCTGGGGAAATACAATATCTCCACATCTCCCTCTTACCTCTTACTCAAATGTCTTCAAAATGGCTGTGGATATATTACCTTTAATCTCATTTCCTCCAACATTGATTGAAGGAGGAAAAAAATCAGAATGTTTCAGAACATTTTTGAACAATGGAAAACTATGTTAGGAAGGAAGTTGTTTCCTCAACTGAACTCTGTAGTTCACTGCCACTAATGTTATAATAATATTTTGCTTCAATAACAAAACTTCCTAACGTCACTACTCTACTTAGCTTGAAATTTCAGACAATTATTGCCATGTTAACTAAGGAAATTAACACATTCAACAGAAACACAAATGATTCCTGCTTAAAGTTGTTTTCAGTATTCCTGTTAAGGAACTAGTTGTTATTATGTTTTCATTTCCACAAATATTTATGGGCTATCTCCTCCGGACCGAAGAGTGAACTGTGGAATACCCAGAAACCTGAGATAAGCCCCTGATCTTACAAAACTTACACAGAGCACGATAAAAGGCACAAACTGGAGCTTGGAAGACATTCTATAGCCAGGTGGCCAGAAGAAAGGTGCAGAAAGGAACTGACTTGTGCATGAAAAGAAAGGAGAAGTCAGTGCTGAGTAGAGAAGTTGGGAGAAGCTGGGCTCAGAGGAGAACAGAGACCTGGGAGCTGGGCTGTAGAGGATAAAGGGAGGCAGGGGTCCAGGGGAAAGGTAAGGAGGAAGTGGCATGGCAGAGTGTTTTGAGTGAGTAGAAAAACATGAACCAGCTCTCTGCAGTGGAAGATTAATGTGTGTGTAGGACACGGTGTGGTAAGATGGGAAAGATGTGGGCCTGAAAATAAAAAAGGCCTGAGCACCAACCCCTGGTCTGCTACTCACTGGTTCTGTGGCTTCCAGTAGGTCACCCTTACTACAAGCTTACTTCTTTACCTGCAGAATGAACAGGTTAATGTCTGCTGTGCACGCTGTCATGGGGATTACATGAGATAACAAGTGGTATATGCTAGATGCCCAACAATTGCTAGCTTTCTCCACTACCCACATCAAGTAGCGCACTGGAGCTCCCTAAGAGTGAGGAGTGAGGCATGATTATGGGGAGAAGTAAACACCAGACTGAGGAACTGGAACTCTGTCTTGTTAGGAAGGAGTACCTACTTAGAGTTTTTCATTTATTTTGTTTTTTGAGTTGGGGTCTTGCTCTGCCACCTAGGTTGGAGTGCAGCGGCACGACCATGGCTCACCACAGCCTCAACCTCCCAGGCTCAGGCGATCTAACATCTAACACTTGGGCACGCACCACCACATCTGGCTACTTTTTTGAATTTTTGTAGAGACGTGGTCTTGCTATGTTGCCCAGGCTGGTCTCGAAATCCTGAGCTCAAGCAATCCACTTGCCTCGGCCTCCCAAAGTGTTGGGGTTACAGGCATGAGCTACACAACTGGCCCCCTTAGAGTTTTTGAACAGAGAAGTGAAATAGAAGAGGCCATGCTTTAGTGGGATCAATCTGGCAGTGGTCTTCAGGAGGGCATCCAAACATTGAAACTAGAAGCAGGGCCACAGTATCACAGACGTTCCATCATTCAGAGGAATAAGCCAACGATGAATATGGGCTTGGAACCAGAGTGTTGGAACAACCATGACGCCCCAACAGGAATGAGCAAGTTAAGACAAAAAACTGAAGGAGAGGGAAGGTTCTAGCACAGCTTGACCATGAGGTGATGGCTGGATGTCCAGTTGTGATGAAAGTTATTGGGAGAGTGGTCAGGTCTAGAGATACAGATTTGTGAGTCAAGCGTTTATGAGTATATGGATCAAATCCTTGTGTGTGTGTGCGTGCATGTGTGTGTGTGCATACGTGTGAGGACAAGGACACAGTGAACTAAAGGATACAGCAGGAAAGGAGGGCAGCAGCAAGGAAACTTGGGGGGAGGGTCACACAGAATAAGGTAGACCCCAGTGTTAGATGTGATTGCTAGTTAAAGGACAATGAGGTCTGGAACAAGGTCACTGGATTTGGCAAGAAGGTGACCTTCAAAGAGGGCAGCTTTAGAGCCTGAGCCTGCAGAGATTGCTCCCCTTCCTAACCACCCCCAATCATCTTATCTGTACTCTTTGGCATTTGGGTTCTACTTGGTTTATTCTTTCATAGTGTCTGTCTTCTGTCTTCTCTTGCCATATACTGCGTGTAGTTTGCCCCTGCCCGACATATTTGAAAACTCTTCAGGAACATTCTCCTGTTCCCTCTACCCCTTCCCACCCAACCCATGGAAAGTGGCTGTTCCATCTCAATGAAGAGTACATCCTTGCTTCCAGGTACTCTGGTTAAATGCGTTGGGATCATCCTGACTTCTTTCTTTCTCTCATACTCTCCACCCATGTCTTCAGACCTGGCTTCTTCCCATTTGCTGTCTTTACAGCCTAGCCAAAGACCTCATTTCTCTTGCCTGGATTATGCAAACTCATCTTTACCTCTCCCCGTGGCCCACCTTTTCATTTACAGTCTGTTCAACCCAGCAGATGGAGGCTCCCATTCAAAAGGCAAATCAGATCATGTCACTCCTCTGCTTAAAAGCCTCCAGTGGCTTCCCATGACATTCAGAGTCTTCCCCATGGTCCGCTAACCCTAGTTGGTCCAGATCCCTACTGGTTCAGCCACATCTCCTGCTCGCTCTGCTCCTGCCACAGTGGTCTCTTTGCTGTGCCCCCAGCACATGACCTCTGCCTCAAACATTCTTCTCCAGGTCACCTCACGTTTCTGTCCAGCTGTCGTCTAACCAAAGAAGTAACCCAGCTACCTTACATGAAAGAGTGAGCCCCTCTCCTCCCCGACACCTGGTATTTTCCAGCCCTTTTATTCTGGCTTATTTTTCTCCATGTCTCATATCTCCAAGGGGCAAGCTATGCATTTATTTATTAACTATCTCACCCAGTTAGAAGCATGTCCTATGAAGACAGGGAGTTTGTTTTGTTCACCACTTTGAACCCAGTGCCTAGGACAGTGCCGGGCACATAGCAGATGATTAATAAATATGAGTTGAATGAAAGGGAAGAGAAACTAACATTTTCAGGGCATTACTATGTGCCAAGTTGTGCCGTAAGCATTTGTACCTATATCATGTACTCCTTGCAACAATTCTAGAGTATTATTAGTCTTCCCATTATATAGATGAGGAAACAGATAGAGATATAAATCAATATTTATTTATTTAAGCTGAGAGTTCAGAATGGAGACAGATAGCAGAGAGTGAGTAAATCATCTCACTTCAATTTGCTCTCGCTCATTGATCCATAAAATATTTATTAAGCACCTGAGTATGCCAGGTCCTCTGAATAGAAAACAATTCTTGATCTCCAGTCAAGCGGTGGCAACAGCCATTTAAACAAAAGCTTAGAGCCACGTGATAAGTACTATAATAGAGGTAGGAACTCATCAGTCAGAATAGGAAAGTGCTTCATTCTGGTGAAGTCAGAGAAGGCTCCCTGGAGGAAGTGATGTTTGCAATGACTATGAATGAGTGTTGTGTATTCAAGCAAATTGGCTTGTTCTTGGAAGGATAAAGACTAAGCTTTTGAGCTTGGAGCAGGGCCCTCCACCTGCCTCACGGGCCTCATCTCTGGCCACCCCTTCATCATAAACACAGATTTTTCTTTATGATCTGCATGCACTATGCTATTTTCTGTCCTTGCAAATGCTATTTCCTCTGTCTGGAGTCCATCTCCCTCCCACACCTTATTTTTATTCATTGAGGCTCCACCCAGAGCCATCTCCTCAGAATGAACCTGGCGCCCATCTTTGAGCCCCATATTGACCTTCTTGTAGATTAGCTTATTGTCATGTTCCCATAAATCCCAATAAGCCATAACCTTCCTGAGGACAAACTGTCTTCATCACCTTTGTTCTTGCTGGTGTGTGACATTAGGGGACCTGTCATATGGTGGGCCCGCAACATACAACTGTTGGACCTCACCAAGCCTGTGCTACTGGGGAGAAGAGGGCTTTGGAGCTTGGAAAGACCTGCGTACAGTGAGGGCCCTTGGAGAGCAGTGGCTTGAGCAGGCCCAGCTGAATAACTGGAGTGAGTGGGAAATCAGTGTCCCTCAGGAGTGGCATTACAGAAACAGGCAGAGGCTATTGGTAGCCCCTAGGGCTAAGGAGGTTTAGACAGGAGCAGACTGCAGGCTCTGCACAGACTACTCTTAAAGCTGAACATCTGGAGATCTAGAAAGACAATGTGACTTACTGAGTGGCCTAAGGGTCATCTTGTGTGTGAGTCTCCTGGGTTGGAGGCCCACAGGGACACCCTGGAAACAGCACATTGGTCACAGAGGGGTGGGAGCATTACCACCTCCTTTTCTGCACACTTGGGCTGGCTCATTCTTCATCCTGGCCACCTGAGCAGAGAGCTCTTTCTAAAACTTTGAAGTAACAACTGGGAGGGCTGGCCCTGATTCTGGGGTGGGTGAAGCAGAACCTCTGCTCCCTTCCATGTTCCCTCAGCTCCCTGGAAGCATTTAGCAAGGCTGTGTGCATGCAGATCTCCAGGTCCTAAACTCTGACCTGCTAAAAGGCCAGCCATTAGCACAGTGTCAGGTGTCAGATCAATACTTGGAATGAATGAGTGAATGAATGAATGCAGCCTATGCTGCAGGAGTCTGTCAAAAGAGGCCAAACTGTGGCCATAGATTTTGACTACTGACTTCTGACCTTATTCCCAGGATCTCCTCAGCCCATGTGGCATGCATGTGGGGCAGGCTGTTTGTCCCTTTCTCAGTTCTTACCTGGCTATTGGTTATCATGTCAGGAGTCTGAGAAACACCTGTCACCCTCCTCTCCAGGTGATGCTTTAAATCCAACTAGTGTCTGAGTGTGTAACTCTGGTTGCCTACATCCCCTCCTGGGCACGAGATGGGGGGACCAGTTAAATGAGCCCCTCAGCTGCCTCCATGGGGAGGCCAGGGGAAGGGCAGAGTGGTGGAGGGAAGGTGTACTTGACTAGAAATCATAGAGGCAGATTGGGATCCTGGCAACACCACTTACTTATGACCTTGGGCAAAACCAATAAGCATCTCTGCACCTCAACATGGGGTTAATTATATTTGCCATGCCAATCTCAAAGAGTGTCAGGAAAAATTAAAGGTTGTATAAGTATTTGACAAACGGCATTGGTAGAAGTCTGAAATTTATTGCCTTTATTGCCCCGCCTGGAGATGGTAAGAGTGAGGAACCCTGGAGTTGGTAATGGACCCCTCACATCCTTCTACCTGGGCTGCTCTGGTTTCCTGGGCCTGGGTTTTAACTGTGGGGTTCCCCAAAAGCTGTGGAGCAAGCCCAGAAAGACCAAGACCAGTTTGGTCTCTTCTCCATCTCTCCATCTGTTTCTGAGACACCCTGTCTATCTTCCCCTCACAGCAGCACTGTGCTTGATATAAGGTGGGCCTTGGGCCCAGAGGTAGAGGACTCTCATCCATAAACAGCCAACACTCGGTTATCCCTGGGCTGACTGTCCAAGATCAGGGTCACTGACCTCTGGAAAGAGTGCAGATCAGGGAGAGGAAGACAGTTGATGACAGTGCTGTGGGACTGTCGGGCCTCCCACTCAGCACCATCAGGAAGGGGGCTGACATGAGTGGCTCACACCCTTATTTTGGAATGGCATCTTTGGAAAGAGCAGAGTTGGCCCAGCCTAAGGCCGGAGACCTCTTTTCTCATTCCCCTTTATTCCTCTTTTGACCATTCCCTATCAAACTAATAATAATAATGACAATAGCAGCTAGCAGTTTTTGAATACCATGTGTTTGCCATTGTGTTAGACACATTACATGTATTATCTCATTTAATCCTATCTAGGACTATTATTATTGGCCCCATTTTACAGATAAGGCCATTGACTTGCCACAGTCCTCCAGCTGGCAATTAGTGGAACCAAGATCTAAACTCTAACAGTTAGACTCCCAACTACTATTATATGTAAAGGAGGGAATGATACATTAACACAGCGGAACTTCAGTGTGCTTTAGGATGGCTGGAGGGCAAATTAGTGTGTGTGTGTGTGTGTGTGTGTGTGTGTCTGTGTGTGTGTGTGTGTGAGAGAGAGAGAAAGAGAGAGAGAGAGAGACAGATGGGTTATGGGTGATAGGTGCAGGCGAAGGGAAAGAGAGAAACTTGTTTGTCCTAATAGACCCAACCCAAATCCTAACAGAGCCCTGCATTTGTCTCTATGGAGAACCTTGGAAGCTAAGCTCCCAGACTCAGGGGAAACTACCTGGGGCCTGAACATAGTACCTGGCATGTTGCAGGAATTTAATATTCTTTAGGTGACTCAAAGGATGGAGAAATAGATACATTTCTGACCTAGAAGTCATGAGAGGTTTCAAACTCTAGCAAGATTGCAGTGTGTGGCCCTGGACAAGTGCCCTATCCCCAGTCTGGGATGAGTGTCAGAGCCAGGATTTGAACACAGGTACTCTTCATTCTCAGCCACTATGCTAATTGTCCAATGAGGATGCTTTTTAGGAAAGATTTTTGCTTGCTTTTAGAGTCTGGGATCACTCCAGACACCAGTTGCCTGTTTTCAGATGCTGTCCCTGCCTTCTACCATGCTATGTTTTTTGTTTGTTGTTTTTGTTTTTTGCCATTCTGTGCCTCAGTTTCCACATCTATAAGGTAGAGGCTATAACTGTTCTTATTTTACAAGGCTGCCATGAACCTGAGTGCCAAGGGTCATAAAGCTTGTGCCAGACCTGTTGCAAGCCCGTGGTGGTAGAGAGACAGGCTTGCCAGGTCCTCCTTGGGGCCCTGGGAAGCAGGCCACCTGGCAGGGTAGGCTGTCAGCCTTCTCCTCTTTTCCTCTGCCCTACTTACTACCCCAATCCACACCCAGAGCATTCTGGGAGTCTCAGAAGCCTGCATCTTTCCCTGGAAGAGCAGAAATCACTGCCGAAAATGAAGGTGCTGGTAACAGATGCTTATTTCAGCCCCAGGCCAAAATGCACTACACAAGTTAAGGGTCTGAGCTTGAAGGCACCACTGGTTCTGCTAACCTCTAGAGCTCTGGGCTGGTTCTGTATCTGTTAGGAACTCAGATCAGAAGTGACCAATCTGCTGCTGGGACTGTCTGGGAAAAGGCCACAGGCAGCAGAGAAGGAAGGGCAGAGAGAAAGTGCTACCCTAGACACCTGTCAGGTCACCCTGGACACCTTAGGGGTGCAAGATCCTCCAACCCATATCTCCTGGGGGCAGGTAGGGCCAGGCTGTCCTTCACCTTGGATAGACCAGATATAGGGTCCTAAACTCTCACCCTCAAAGACACTTGGGTAGAGAGAAGGCCTCCCAAGTGGGACAGAATTCTGCTTGCAAGAAAGAATGTGGCATCTGATTTCACTCTCCACAGCTGGCAACATCAAATCAATATTTTTCTGTGGTGCAGACAGAGTAAAGAGAGAATAAAGTGTTGAATTGTTTGGCATTATCAAGGATTTCAGCTCCCCAGGACTCCTGCATAAAGAGATGGAAATTTTAGCTGCCAGAGCCAAGAAATACACAGAAGTATATGAATTTATTATATATTATCTTTCCTTCTTCAGAACAGCCCTAGAAATGTCAAAAGATCATCTATTGTTTCATCGTTGATAATGACCAGTTTGGGTTTGGTGGACTCGGCCTGGACACAAGGCCGGCGGTGCAAGGCCAAGGGGCAGAAGACAGAAGTATTTTCCCAGGTCAACCTTCTGGAGGCAAAGCCATCTTCCTAATTCTTTCTTTCTGGGTGTTGAGTTCATAGACGCAGTTTAAACCAGGAAAAGTGTGCTGTTATACATTTGCTCTGACCAAGTCATTTTGGCCAGTATTTATTAGGCACCTACTGTGTGCAAAGTTCTGTCCTGCTGAAGATCCCAGTGTGTGTTAGCAAGTGCATTGTTGCAAGGGGTGCAGGGCTGGCACTTGTCCGACTGGGAGCTGAGAGTGGCCATGGCTTCTCGGACACAACTCCCTAACAGCCTAGAGAATACAGAACTGGTGGGGGGCTATGCTGCCTGGAGAAGGTCCAAGGAGGCCTCACAGAGGAGATGATATCTCAGTGGCCCTGAAAGGGTGAGTGGACTTTCTACTGGCAGAGGAGAGGAGCCAGAAGCATTGCAGACAAAGAGAACATCATGGGTGACATAAATTGAAAGACCACTTTCAGCCCAGGCCTAGAAGTTGGGCCTGAAGAGGTGGAGAGGATCTGAGCCACCTCTCCAGCCCTGAGCTGACCAACCCTTTGCAAGCCATTGAGTGACTGAGGCACTCAATGGCTTACTGTCACTCATCTGAGAACATGCTGCTTATGCTCTCCTCTCATGCTGAGGGGGTGGCATTCTCCACATGTGAGGCTCTCACTGACCACCGCCTCACCACCTGGGCCACCCGCACATACTGTAGGTAAGGTTATGTGGCCAAGGGAATTGAGTCAGGTCCTCCAGAGTATTGGGGTGGGGGGAGTGTTTGAAACAAAGCTGTCTCCCACCCCGCCCCATTGCCAGATTCCATCAATCTCACGTACATCCTGTGCCTGATGGGGAAGTGGAGGGCAGGCCCTGGCACCAGCCCCAAGCCCTCATTGGTAAGCAGGTCGAAAGCCCCCCAACCTTCTCTCTTCTGGCTAGACATGCTCAAAGGGAGGCTCTGTATCCCCTCCTCTTTGCCCTCTCCACCTCTCTTTTCCCAGGAGGGCCTTGATAGTCAGAGAAAAGTCAGGAAATATCTGAGTTACGCGAAACCCTAGAGGCAGCAATACCCTCTGGCGCAGCCTGGTTGTACAGCTCCCATCTCAATCCCCAGTTCACTGCTTCACACAATGACCCATGGCATGGCCAGTCTGGTCTTCCTTTAGCTAGGCTGAAACTCCTCCCCCCTACTGCCAGAGAGGTAGATTTGGTGAGAGGCCACTTCCTGAGGGTTCAGGTCTGGGTCAACCCCAGCCTCCTAGAAGGGAGACAGGCAAGCCGCCTCTCTTTCTAATTTCACCAGCAGCTCTTCTTGCTGCTCTCTCACTGGGTGCTGAGAGCCAGGTGGGAAAATTCCTGTTACACAGACAACTTTGCAACAGCATCTTGCAAAACCTTAATCTTTCTTAGCTGGTTAAGAGAGACCCCCAAAGCACCAGAGATAAGCATAATCTAAACCCCTCACTTTTGAATTTGCTTTTCAGCTTTCACAGCCTTTTCGCATGTGTTTTTCTTATGATCCTCCAGCCACCCCAAGGGAGAAAATAGAACAAGTGTTGCATCACCCGCACTTTTACAGATGAGCAAATGGGGATACAGATTACATGACATACCTGGGATCATACAGCTAACTGGCAACAGAGCCTGCACCGAACCCCGATCTCCAAGCTTCTGGTCAACAGCCTCAGCCCCTCGCCACATCCTGAGGCAGGCCCCAGGCCTGGGGGGAAAATGTGGGGTGCAGGATGGGTCCTCTCCACCCGCAGCCAGCACTGGTCTGTGTGGCACTGAGCCCCCTAGATCCTGCCTGAGCCTCTTCCCTTGTGGATCAGGGAGTCCAGCCTCATGGCCTTGAAGATTCCTTTCAACCTCAATGTTATTGTCCTCATGATTCCATCACACTTACCCTCTTTCTTTATCAGAAAGCTACCACTTCAACATTTCTCCTTCAGCCTTTGAGAAACGCTGACAGAAATAGAGGACAAAGCTGTTTCAGCATCACAGAACTGGGGAAGAAATTGGACTTACATGGAGGGACGGGTTCTAAGAAGATGACACAGAAAAAGACAGCACCCCCACCCCTTACCACTGGAGGACGTGCAGTCTGGGGGAGAGACAGATTGTCAGGCAGCTTTACATAAGCTAAGCGAATAGAGGGATGCTAATATTGTCATATCCATTGCAAACCCTCTCCCTCTTTCATCAACAGAGAGTGCATGACCTACCTGAGCTAGGTGGCAGTCACCGGGGCTTGATTTAGGCCAACCCTGAAATACGGGATGTTGCTGGAATCTGAAAGTGGCAAGGGATGTGATTGGAGGGGACCCACCACATCTAGAAGAAGGTTGGCCTAATGGGTCCAGGAACACCTCAGGGCCTCCAGAGAGAAGGATTCGGGCAGGTCTGCTTGGAATTGGATTCACTTGGGTAAAGACCAAGAAGAGATGATGTCCTAAATGGCAGCCCCAGCCCCAGGGGCCCGTCTCTCCCAGCTTTGGCCCCAAAAAGACTTTCCATTCCCCTTCCCTGGAAACCCCCTCACTTACGGGAAGCTGGGTGTTATCTTAAGGTCTATAAACGGCCTGCCTGCTTTTCCAGCTGGAGCTGTTCATTCAGAACAATTAGCATGCAGTTTAGAGCTGGATGGAACATATGGCAGAGGGGGTCCCCAGGAGCCAGTGTGTGGCAGCCTCAGAAGGAGGGGAGCAGCAGCCTGGGAGGCACGGGAGGGGGTGTTTGGAAAGGGGGGGGCTCCCAGCCTGCAGTCTGGTCCAGGTACACCTGCTTTTAGTCCTGGAGGGAACAGAAGTGAGGGCTGGTGCAAATTTTTTATGTACCTCAGGTCACAAATGCATCAAATGTCCCCCAAACTAGCATTTTATGTCAAGAGACTTGAAAAGCCCATAAGCCTGGGCAATGTCCTTCTCTGGAAAGCTTCAGAGCAAATACCTAGGGGTATACAAGGTGAGGGTAGGGGTACTGAGGAACTAATATCTACTTAGGCACTCTTGGGCATTCATTCATTTACTAAATATTGACTGAGGACCTTCTATGTGCCAAATACTGTCCTGGGCATTACAGATACATGTGTGAAGAAAACAAACCTAGACTCCTGCCCACGTGGAGCATCAGACAATAAACATAACACATCAGTAAACTACTGAGTATGTTAGAAGGCATGTTAGCCTTGTGAAATCAGCCTATAAGGTAGTGTTGTGATTTCCTTTTTATATGTTAGGAAACAGAAACCAAAGAGTTTCTAAAAGCCTGCTCAAGTTCTCTAAGCTAGTAAGCGGTGGAGTCTAGATTCAAAGCTATCTGGCCCAAAGCCACAACACTTACTTTGTCTTGAATAGGGACAAGACACCCACCTGAGGAAGCACCAGTTACTGGCTGGGTAGTAGAATCAGATACTCCCAGATCAGAAAAAGCTTTTAAAGATTGCCACTCTGGCCTCAGTCTTTTACAGTGGAGTCACAACCTCTGAAGGTCCACTGACCTGTGTAAGGTCACACAGCCAAAATATTATAGAACGGGAACCTGAGGGTCTGACTTGTAAGCAAGGGCCTTTTCTACCCAACCATGCTAACAAGCCCACAACTGAGTTCTCAAAAGAACCAACCTCCTGCCAATTCCTGGCACCCTTTGTGCTTCAGAGACCATACACACCCTCTGGCTCCCCACATGCCCCAGGTCAGAGGCATTCATGGTCTAGACAGTGGCTGATTCTTGGGGCTCACTAGGCAGGGATTTGCCATAGCTGGAGAGGGGGCTGCTCAGCAGCACTGCCATCCACCCCCGCCTCCATTTTAACGTGCTCAAAGGAATGGCTGTAAACAGGTGTCAGGTGTCTTGCAGGGTCAGGAGCTAAACAGCACCTTGTCTGGAAGAAAAATTGCGGTAACAGCATCAGGGACGACTGCAAAGGTAAGGGGGAGGGGAGAGAAGAGGCAAACCGACCGAAATGCGGCAGTTATGACACTTAAATTGGAGCCCAGGGCAGGTAAAGAACAGAGCTATAAATCCAACCTCCTGAAAGAATATTCTGGAGGTAGGAGACACAAGCTCACTTAAAATATGTCTGCGATGAGAACCAAAGATCGTTATTTTTGAGCAAGGATATAAAATGCTAAACACTGCCTTTATTAGTCCTTTTTAAAAGCCAGGTGTAAAATACTGCCATTCCCAAGATTGTGTTTTTCCTTTTTTTCCTTTAATGGCAGAAATTAAAATCTCCTTAAGCCATTAGCCATATCTCCCCAAGGTGAATCCCCAAAGCAGTTCTGCCAGGGACCCCTCCCCTCATACAGGAGGTTTACTGGCTACCCCACCAAGCTTCTCAAACCCATCCGGCCCCTCCCTGCCCCCATTGGCACTGAATGCCCGCCTGGCAGCAGGTGGCTGAAAAGACAGAAATTTTATGGGTCTGCCCCAGTAGACCCTGTCTCCCACCAATTGCCAATTTGGCTGGTTGCTACCCACTCACAAATACCTAATGCTAAAGATATTCAACCCACTGGAGTGCTGCCAGGGCAGACCTACCTCCCGGGCACTCAGGGACACAGCCTTAGGTGGTATTGAAATCCACTTCTACTCCCAGGGCTGCATCTCCTGACTAGCTTTTCTTTCCTTCCCATTCTGTCCTTATTTCTTTCCTTTTTTCTTTTCTTCCATCAGAGGCTGGAGCTACCAGAGAAAAAGTTCATAAAAATGTTATGTCCACCATAAAACCCCTAATGTGGCATTCTGCATGATCCATGCATTAACATTAACATTTCCCAGACAGTTATTGTGAGATAATGGTCCCAGCTATAATTCAGCGGTAACGTTCCTTCGAGCAAATGTTATGGAGGAATAAATGACTTGCCGAGTGTGCTGTTGCAGTGGGGGTGGAAGAGAGGTGAACAGCTTGAAAATGCAGACCCTAGAGACCCCAGCCCAGCTGTGGAGAGGTCTGGGACTCATTCTAGGTCTGACCATAGGCTCTCTGGGGACCATGAGACAGGCCCCTCTGGCCCCCAAACTTCCATTTCTCACAAATCCCATCTTTCTTCCTAGAACTGTGTGGGGAAAATTTGCCAAGAGAAAAGAGGCAAGGCCTCAGGGTTGTAGGTAGGGCTGAGAGAATGATGAGAGGCTTTGGTATTTTAACCAGACATCCTTCCTCCCATCCCTGCCTCCCTGTGGGGCCAGTGCACTTTACACTCACCTCTGGTACAGCACTTACAAGCTTGTATTTTGATTGTTTTTCATGTCTTTGTCCCCTGTCATACCTGTGCCCTCCTTAAGAGCAGCATGCAAATCTTAGTTTTTTTTGATGACCTAGCACAAAGCAGATATTCAATAAATGTTGGTTGGAAACAAGGATGGATGGAAGGAAGGAAGGAAGGAAGGGCGAATGAATGTTGGGATGGATGGATGGATGGATGGATGGATGGATGGATGGATGGATGGAAGGATGGATGGATGAATGAATGGATGGTGGGATGGACAAATGGGTAGTTGTTTGAGTGACAACAACAGAAAAAGATCCAGAAATGCGCGCAGACCATGAGGGTTTGACATTAATAATAAAGGAAGAAATATCCTAAAACAGTGTTTATTGAATGGAATCATAAGAGCATAATCATGAATGGAATGGACCTTTGGGATCTGCCACTGTATTCATTTGTATTCTTCAGGATGAAGATGTCTAGAGGCATTGATGACAAAGCCAGGACTAGAACTCTGGACCACCAGTTTAAGGTTCTACCAGCTGCCATCTTGCCACTGATATGCAGAGCTAATAATATGCAAAATAATCCTTTTCTACCCTCAAGGAGCTTTCTCCCTAATGGAGAAAGCATGCTAGGCAAAAATACAACTCACCATAGTCAAGGCAGAACATAATGCATGCTACAGTGGGAAATTTCTTCAATTAAAGATGAAAAGGTACCACAAAGTGTATGGTCCTTGGGAGATGAATGAGACCCAAAAAGGCAAACAGAGGAGAGAGAGCACATTTGAGACAGAGGAGATGGTGTGGGCAAAGGCACAGAGATGACTGGCAACAAGAATCCCTCACAGATATTCAACCTGTATGACATCAGCGGTGTCAAGCATGTGGTCCAGTAGACAGTTTGGCTATTGGGATGGCCTTCCCTAGAATGTGCCCCATTACTACTACTTGCTGCTCTTGCCTGAAGAGTTTTGGCTTGTGGATCTTGCCCTTGGTCACGATGGGCACCTCTTTAGCTTTTGCATGAGCTGGGCCTTGTCAACCTCATTGCAGCCCAGGTAAATGCCTCTGAGCTCACCCCCAAGGATGACAGCAACCCCCTTGCTGTACTTTCCCACCTCTGCCCAGTACTGCTCATATTCCAGGGGAAGACTAAATGGGAACCACATTCCTCCAGAAATGTTAGCAGGGAGCGAAACCTCTGTGAGAAGAAGCACAAGAAAAGTTGTTGGCTCTTTTCCAAATGCCACATGTCATGGCCACCCTGATCTCTTCCAAGAGCAGTTTCCCAGGATGCAAGACCAGATTTATTATACCAGTGAAGGAGACAGTGACCTCTGCAATGTACTTAAAGGACTCTGGGGAGGCTTTGCCCCAATCAGAAACATCTTCCTCACCTAGGGCCCTCATAATGTCCTAGAGCTGAATGGCGCCTTGGAGATCAACTGATTTAACCTGCATGCTGTGAGGGTATTTCCAATAAGCAGACTTTCCTTCTCTTCCTAATGACTTCTAGTGGAGGCAGCTGTCGTATTCAGGGGCAGTTCTCATAGGTAGAACTCCCTCTTATGAAGGATAAATGTGTCTCTCTGTCACTTCTATCCTTCTGTCCTAGCTGTACTCTCTGGGCAACACAGTATAAGATCAGTCCTCCTCTTCACAATAGTTATTTAAATACTGAAGATAACAGTCATGCCACACTCCCTCCCTGCCTTCCTCCCTTCTTTCCTTTCTCCTTTTTTTCTTTTTGGTAAGCACATCACAATCCACTAGTACCTGTTGAATTTTCAGTCCAACTTCCCTTTATTTTTTTCCACATGAAATGCTTTTAAGCTCCATCTACCTCTTGTACAGTTTGCATTTTATTCTAACAGTATAAATTTATATTTCTCTCTATCCAACATCGTCTCCTTGCTTTAGCCTGTAATTCCTGCCTCATAAATGCTTTCTCGATCTTAATTCTCTCTTTGAACACATTAACTCTTCCTTCCAATGTGTGGAATGATAAGCACAACTTCTACAATGTCATGCAAACTCTTGGCAAAAATGCTTATCATACAAACCTGGTTACTTCTATGAGGAAGACCTTCTTCCAGACTGAACTGTACTAATCGGTACTGATTGGGGACACGCACTCACCTAGTTAAAAATTCACCTCCTGGCCCGACTCAGTGGCTCAGCCTGTAATCCCAGCACCTTGAGAGGCCAAGGCTAGTGGATTGCTGGAGGTTGCGGGTTCGAGACCCACCCAGGCAACTTGGCGAGACCTCATCTCTACAATAAATCAAAAATTAGCTGGGTGTGGTAGCGTGCACCCTACAATTCCAGCTACTTGGAAGGCTGAGGTGGAGAGATTGCCGTAGCCCAGCAGGTCGAGGCTGCGGTGGCCAGGAGTGTGCCACTCCACTCCAGTCTGAGCGACAGAGTGAGACTCCAACTCAAAAAAAAAAACAAAAAACAAAGAAATAAAAAATTCACCCCCTTTATCCCATCCAACTTGCTCTTCTCCACCCTGTCCAGAAGGATATCATGGGAGACTTTGTCATATTTCTTGCTGAAACCAAGATACTTCTCAGAATTTTCCTTATACCAACCTAGGAATTCTGTGTTTTTTTAAAAAGGGCAATAAAGTTAGTTTGACATGGCTGTTTTTCAATGAAGCTGTTCTGGTTCTTGAGCATCCCTTCTTTCTTTCATAAATAATCCAATTTAGAATTTTTGCTAGCAAGTAATGTCAAACTTACTATTATGCAGCTTCCAGAACCTGATGTTTGCCACTTTACAAAAATAAGGACACCTTCTGTCTGTTTCCATCTCTAAAAGCTATTTGTTTTCATCAGTTCTTACACAGCAAACAGTGGATCTGCAATTCCATCTTTGAGTTCTTTTCATACTCCAAGATATAATTTGCTGTTGTCCACAGCCTTGAGTTTATTTAAAGCTATGAGATGCTAGTTTACCATCTCCTCGCCTATCTCAAACTTGAATTCCTTTTAAAGTCATTTTTCTAGTTTGATGATTGTTGTCCTTGGAAAAAAACAAAGCAAAGTTGGAGTTAAATCATTTGCTTTCCTTCTGTCATCTGGTAACCTCATATGTCTGCCCTGGGCTATAGCTGTCTCAGTCCCTTCCTTTTTTTTTTTTTTTCTTTCCTTTGTTTCAAGTATTGCTATTTGAGAGAGAGAGAGAGAGGAGAAAATTGTGTGGGTGTGTGAGAGTGGTGTTTTCAGACTCAGGTTCATTCTGGCCTTTGGCCTTCCTAGTATACTTCTAACAGATTCCGGCTACTCTTTTGTGTTGCTTCTTACTTACTTTTACTTAACTTTTGTGTTGCCTCTTTCCATCTTTTGTACATGTGCTTTCAAATAATCATGAAGCTCAGATTTGAAAACTCAGACAAAGATATGATCTCCATTACATTTAACATTCACTATTAGAAAGACATGGGTTAAACATTACCCTCTTTTACCAGCCCTCCTTAGAAGTAGAGTTAACGGCTAGGCTCGGTGGCTCAGCCTGTAATCCCGTTCCTTTGGGAGGCTGAGGAGAGTGGATTGCCTGAGCCCGAGGGTTCGAGAACCACCTGGGTAGCGAGACCTCACCTCTACAATAAATCAAAAAATCAGCCAGGCATGGTAGCGCATGCCTGTAATTCCGGCTACTAGGAAGGCTGAGGCGGAAGGATCGCCGGAGCCCAGCAGGTCGAGGCTGCGGTGGCCGGGAGCGGCCACTGCACTCTAGTCTGGGCGACAGAGTGAGACTCTAACTAGAAAAAAAAAAGAGTAGAGTTAACAATGAAATTCAACCTCACCATATTTTTTGATCATCTCTTATGCATGAGGCACAGTACAAGATACTGTGGGTAATTCAAACGTGAACAAGAGTTGTTCCTACCTTAGACACCATAGAGGAGGCAGACATACAAATTGCTATAGCCTAGGTAGAATAAGACAAAGGTTAGAATACTGGCATATGCAGAATGCTATGAAAACCCAAAGGGCAAACTGAGCATGTCTGCCTGGAAGATCCCAGCAAGAGTCAAGAAGGAGGTAGCATATAAAGTAGTGGTGGAAAGCTGGGTAGAATCTCAGAAGCCAGAGATGCAGAAAAAGCTATAAATTCCTTATGGAGAGTATAAAAGCAAAGATGCAAGATGGTGTTTAGAACATCAGGTCACTTTGTGTGGCTAGATCATATGGTGGACTATGGATAAAACATAGCCTGGATTCTCATTTCATGCTTTCTGTTCTGCTCAGTGTCCTGTCAAAACCTTGACACAATGCATCCTCAAATAAACTCATCAGCACCTCCTCCAAAACTATTCTTCCTCTGTAATCCTTTAAAAAAAATGGTTGATATCACTATCCTCCCTGCAAATTAAACACCGAACTTAGAATCTGAATTTATGTAGGATCCAGAACTTTATTTTTTTATTTTTAATTTTTTTTTAGTCGGAGTCTCACTCTGTCACCCAGACTGGACCCACTGGACTCCGGCGATCCTTCCGCCTCAGCCTTCCGAGTAGCCGGAATTACAGGCACACACTACCATGCCCGGGTGTTTTTTTTATTTATTGTAGAGATGAGGTCTTGCCAAGTTGCCCAGGTGGGTCAGGCTCAGGCAATCCACTCACCTCAGCCTCCCAAAGTGCGGGATTACAGGCTGAGCCACCAAGCCCGGCTGGATCCAGAACTTTAGATTGAGCAAGTCCCTTAATTCCTCTGAGCCTCTATTCTGTTTCTTAATCTGTAAAATGGGAAAAACAGTGCCTAGCTTCCCTTCTACACAGGAGAGTCAAGAGGATCAAACGAGAATGTGTCAAAGGCACTGCTTTGCACATGGCAAAGTGCCATGTGAGGTAAGAAGGATGTCAATATGGTTTGGTCCCTGGATCTGTGCACCACACAATTAATTCTTTTTGATGAAACTGAGGTTTCCTGTGTGCAGTGCCCGATGCTTCCTGTCAAGGAAATGCCTTTTGAAGGGGGAGAGTGTGGTGGTCACATATATACCCAAGCCCGTTTGGTTAAGGCTGAAGCCGGCTGATTATGAGACTCTCTTCAAAGTCTGAATTCATGCTGAGCACCAGGTTCCGTGGGAAGTCACCCTGCCGTGCCCCAGGAGAACAGGTTGTGAGGTAAATCAGGAATATTCCATAGAGAGAATATTCCACACACTCTTCCTACAGAGAAAGGTGTTGTGTGTACGGGGCTGAAGGGCGGGGGCAGAGGGTGCTTTGGCACTGTAGATGACTGCAGGGGGCAGACACACTACTGCCTGCCCGCCTCCCATCATGTGTCACACTGCAAGCACTCTAAGCACAAAGAAGACAAAACCATCTTCTCTGACCTCCATGAGATAGGGGAGACACACACACTAATAATTACCATTCAGTTGGGTAAGCAACATGATACAGGTGTGCTCAGGTTAAAGGAGTGCAGAGGTGGAAATCACTGTCTGCCGGAGGGGTCAGGATGCTCAGCAAGACTTCTAGGGAAGATGCCCCTGAGCTGAGTCATTAGGAATGTGCAGTGGCCCAAGTAGATAAGGCAGGAAAGGGCATTTCAGAAAGTGTGAACAGCAGATGCCAAAGCACAGAGGTATAAAAAGCACTTGCACTCCTGTGGCAGTGTGGGAGGCAAGGAGAAGGCTGCAGAGGAGGCCAGGGCCACATTAGAGGCCCGTGTGTCATGCCAGCGCTACCCACAGGGCTGTGGGAGCTTAGGGGAGAGGAGAGAGGGTATTTAAGGCACATTTAGGAAGAACTATCAGCATGTCATTGAAAGCAGAAGGTGAAAGTAAGGAGAAAGGAGAAAGAGAAGTTGAGGGTGTCTCCAGGTTTCCTCCTTGAGTGCCTGCAAAGATGATGGTGTCTTTCTCCAAAAAGGAGGACTATGGGAGGGTCAAGCACAGGAGAATGGGCAGGATGGCGGTGATGGAGTTCGTAGCTGGGCATGGCTGAGTAATGAAAGAGATTGCTGTGGGATATTCATGTGATATCCTACCTCATTCAGTTTTGCATCTGAACTCTCTTGTCCCAAGGAGAATTCATTGTTTTGCTTTCAACTGAATTGGTAGCACCTTATGGGTAGAAATGGGGTCTTACTCGTCTTTGCCTCCTCAAAAGGTTCCTCACATCCTCACAGCCCCTGTGGTGGATATGAGCACTTTATAGACTTATTGATGACCTTCCATTTCTCCACCTTAGTTTCTTCTTGCACTTGATAGTAAGTAAGGCCTAAAAAGACAGCATGGAAAAGCATATGTACCCTGGAGGCCGACAAACCTGGTTTGAATCCTGGCCATGCCCTTTCCTAACTGTGTGGTATTGCTTGAACCCCTAAATGTGTGCTATCTAACACAGTAACCACTAGTCACGTGTGTCTAGCTACATAAAAATAAAAGTTAAGTTACATAAGCAATTTAGTGACTGGGTCACACCAGATCTGATTCAAGTGCTAAGTAGCCACATGGTGTCTAGGGGTACTGGAAAGGGCAGCCAGAGAGAACATTTCTATCATTGCAGAGTCCTGTTGGACAGTGCCAGGCTAAAATGCAGATGTATATTAGTACTTATCTCACAGGGCTGTGCGAGGCCAGTGAGATCCAAGTGTGTAAATCCACCGGGTCCAATGGCTGATGCACAGGAAACTAAACATTGGTCATTATAAGTTTGAATTAGAAGAAATAGCTGAGGCCCTGAACTGCAGCAGCATCGCTGAGAATTCCCTTGAGGACTCAGGGCTACAGGAGCCCTGTGGGTATGAAGAGGATACTGGCCCTGACCTTGGTGAGAATTGTTGAAGGAGCCTCACCTTGCAGTTTGAGAATTTGAGGTTGATGTAATAGGTAGCTCCTCAGGAATCTCCAGAGAGAGGCATCTGGGGGACTTCAGTGACACGGAGATGACCTCAGAACACGTGGGATAATGTCCTCACCATGACATCACTTGCTTGCAATATCACCATGGCCAGTTTAGAGTCCTGGACTGCAGCAGATGGGTTAGGAACTAGGGGTGGTTGGGCCGGTGGGGAGCCCTTGCTCAGAAGTACATTTGCATTGTAATGGCGGGAAGACTTGGAGCTCCTGTCCAGATGGCCCTGTAATTTCTCTTCCTGAGAGCATGCTGCCTCCCTGCATGCTTTTGCTCCTCTCCTGTGCCCCGCATGTCAGGGGCCAAATGAGCAGAATCCATCGCTGACCTGGAGTCAGCAGGAAGGGGACAGGAGCTATTGCTGGAGGCCCAGCCAGAGGGAGCTGATGGCTTCCTGCTTCAGCGCCCCCAGAGCTAGACTAGATGCCTGCAGCTGGGAACTGGGGAGGCAGTGCAGCCTCCAGCTTTGTCTGTGCTGCCAAGAGGCTTCCCTTCTTGGGGACCATCCCACAGAAACCTCCACTTTACCCATCACTTTTCCAGCCCAGCCCTGTCCAAGCCAGGCAACAAGTCTGGGCCAGAAGGCATGGGTTTTCTGATGAGGATGCCCCTTGGTCCCCACTCCTGGGGAAACCCCGGCTGCCAGACACAGACTATCCCTGATCTCTTAAAAGGAGAGGGAGAATATTTACTTTGAGTTGGGAAAGAGAGAGTGCAGGAAGGGAATGCTGGTGGAGTGGAAGCCCTAGGCCAGCTGGGTTCTGACCAGAGGCTCTCATGTTCCTTTTTGTGGCCAGCGGGTCATGTCCCTCTGGTCATCAGGTTGGACAAGGTCATCTCGAAATCCTCCTCCACTCTTGGTGGTACCGCAGCATAGCTGCAGTTTTCTTCCCACTGAAACCTGCTCAGAGACAGGAGGCTCCTCTCAGCCCAGCTCCTCCCCACAGCCCTCCCCTCCCCCACCTCCTTACTTTTTGCCTCCCTAGTAGGATGGATTGAGGCGATGTGGGGAAATTCGAATAACTAATCAGAGTCCTCATTAACCCCCTGCCGGGATGCTCAAACATTCACTTTGCTGTTTGTGAAGCAGAAAAAAAACCTCTCCCTACATTAAAATTGATGCTTTATTAATCCCTATGCTCCTGACCTGGTGGGCCGGCTCTGCCCTCCTGCCCTAGGCCCAGCCTGTGGGGTCTGCTACCTTGGACCACTTGGACTTTCTATTATTTATTGACCCCGTGCAGAGAGGCTTCCTCACTGGAAGTGGGCTTGGTGCCAGCACAGAGACAGCTGTTTTGTTTTCTCCCTGGCCCAGCCAGAGGGGGCCTCTGCTCAACCTCACCCCAGGGTGCAGCTGCAGGCTGCCTTGCTGGGTTGGGGTGGACTGAGTGAATGGCGGCCACGGTGTATCTCTTTCTAGATCTGAGAAGGCACGGTGTATCTCTTTCTAGATCTGAGAAGGCGTGGTGACCTGCCCTATGCTTCAGATGAGCCAGCCTCCCAGTGGGCAGCTTCTTAGTCCAGTGGTGGGCTAGGTTAGGAAAGCCTTAGTGTTTGGCCCAAGAACTGACTCTTTCTGCACACCTGGGCCCACAGGTACCTGGCTTCTCCAGTGTTACCTCCAGCCTAGGGCTTAAAGCTGTTCTCTGTCTCTCTACTCCAAGCAGGCACCCTCACATTTTACACTCTCTGCATAAGAGCAATAATCCACAAGTATTCATTATATGCTTGACTTTATACCAAGAGCTGTGGGGATTGAAAGACATGTAAGGCACAGTCACTGTCCTCAAGGAGATTGCATTGTAGTAGCCCAGAGATGTTCATACATAAAAGGGCACTAAATAATGGGAAGGGAGGGAGAGAGAGAGGGAGGGGGCAGGGGGGAAGGGGAAAAGGCTCCCTTGGGTTTCCAGGGAGCCTAAGATGGTATGGGAAGGCAGCATAGAAGAGACATGTCCTACTGTAAATCCCTAATTCCCAACTGGCTGGTATTGGCTCAGCCCTCATAATTGGCTATCTATCTTCCCTAATATGGATCTGTCTACATTTGTCTTGACCTGCAAGCCCACACCCAGTGCCTGGACCTGTGTAAACTCCGTTATGTGACCTTCTATGCAGAAGGCCCCCAAAGACAGTTTGGCAAGTAGAAGGAGCTGAAAGTGGAGGATGAGAAGAAAGAGGAATTTAATTCCTAGCTATTATTTCCAATCACCTTAATTGACTGCACTTAGAAATGGTTGGAGGTTGCCTTCCCAATCTTTGATTCAAGTTGGTGAGGATGATCATTCAGCTGTAGGTATACCTCAAAAATATCTTGGGTTCAATTCCAGCCCACTGCACTGAAGAGAATATCACAAAGCAAATCACAAGAATCTTTTGGTTTCTCGGGGCATATGAAAGTTATGGATACGCTATACTGTAGTCTAGTAAGTTTGCAAGAGCATTATGTCAAAACAATGTATATGCCTTAATTTAAAAATACTCTATTGCTAGAAAATGCTTACAGTCATCTGAGTCTTCAGCGAGCCATAATCTTCTTGCTGGTCTATGTTGATGACTGCTGACTAAGGGTGATAGTTGCCGAAGGTTGGAGTAGATGTGACAATTTCTTAAAATAAGACAACAATGAAGTTTACCACGTCCATTGACTCTTCCTTTTACAAAAGATTTATCTTAGCATGCAATGCTGTTTGGGCATATTATCCACAGTAAAACTTCTTTTAAAATTGAAGTCAATCCTCTCAAATCCTGCTGCTGCTGTATCAACTAAGTTTATGTAATATTCTAAATCCTTTGCTGTCACTTTGAACACGTACACAGCATCTTCACGAGGAGTTTCATCTCAAGAAACCTTTCTTTGTTTCTCCTAAAACTTAGGAGACCAAGGCAGAGGCATCACTTGGGGTCAAGAGTTCAAGACCAGACTGCGCAACAAAGTGAGATCTCCATCTCTATAAATAAATATTAGCCAGGCGTGGTGGCATATGCCTATAGTCCTTTCTAACTACTCCAGAGACTAAGACAGAAGGATCACTTGAGCCCAGGAGTCCTAGGCTACAGTGAGCTATGATTGTGCCACTGTACTCCAGCCTGAGTGGCAGAGTGAGTCCCTGTCTCCTTCCATTCAAGTTTGATCGTGATTTTGCAGCAGTTCAGTCAGACATCTTCAGGTTCCAATTCTATTTCTAATACTCTTACTATTTCCACCACATCTGCAGTTACTTCCTCCACTGTAGTCTTGAGCCCCTCAAAGTTGGAAGTAACTTCTTTCAAACCCTAGTTAATGTTGATATTTTGACCTTCTCCCAAGAGTCATGAATGAGCTTAATGGCATCTTAGAATAGTGAATTCTTTCCAAAAGGTTTTCAATTTACTTTTCTCAGATTCATCAGAGGAATCACTATCTATGGCAGCTATAGCCTTATGAAATATATTTCTTAAATAATAAGGCTTGAAAGTCTAAAGCACTCCTTGATCCATGGTTGCAGAATGGATGTTGTGTTAGCAGGCAGAAGACAACATTAATCTCCTGTTAGACTCCACCAGAACTCTTGGGTGATAGGTGCATTGTCAATGAGCAGAAATTTTTTTTTTTTGAGCAGGAATATTTTGAAAGAAATCTTTTTTTCTGAGTATAGGTCTGAACAGTGGGCTTAAAATATTCAGTAAACCATGTTGTAAACAGATGTGCTGTCATCTACACTTTTTGTTCCATTCATCGAACTCAGGCAGAGTAGATTTAGCATCATTCTTAAGGGCCCTAGAATTTTCAGTATGATAAATGAGCATTGGCTTCAACAAGTCACCAGCTGCGTTAACCCCTAACAAGAGAGTTAGTCTGTTCTTTGAAGCTTTGAAGTCAGACACTGACTTCTTTCCAACTATAAAAGCCCTAGATGGCATAGTCTTTCAATATAAGGCCGTTTCATCTACATTGAAAATCTGTTGTTTAGGGTAGCCACCTTTTATCGATGATCTTAGCTAGATCTTCTAATCAGTACTTGCTGCTTCAATGTGTATTTTTATGTTATGGAGAGGGCGTCTTTCTTTAAACCTCATGAACCAACCTCTTCTGCAACTTTCTTCCCTCTCTCAGCCTCCATAGACTTGAAGAATTAAGGTTTTGCTCTAGATTAGGTTTTGGCTTAAGGGAATACTGTGGATGGTTTGATCAACTATCTAGACCACTCAAGCTTTCTCCCCAGCAGCAGTGAGGCTGTTTCACTTTCTTATCTATCGTATTTTCACTGGAGTAACACTTTTCATTTCCTTTAGGAACTTTTCTTTTGCATTCATGACTTGGCTCATGATTCGGCACAAAAGGCCTAGCTTTTGGTTGATCTTGGCCTTCCTCACTAAGCTTAATCATTTCTAGTTTTTTATTTAAAGTGAAAGACATGTGAGTCTTTCTTCCACTAGAATACTTAGAGGCCATTTAGGGTTATTAATTGGCCTAATTTCAATATTGTTATATCTCAAGGAATAGGGAGGCCCAAGAAAAGGGAGAGAGATGGGCCAGTTGGTGGAGTAGTCAGAACATACATATATTGATTACATTTGCCATTTTATAGGGGCACAGTTCTTGGCATCCCAAAAGAATTACCATCAAAGGTCCCTGATCACAGATCACAACAGATATAATAGTAATTAAAAAGTTTGAAATATTGCAAGAATTACCAAAATGTGACACAGAGACACAAAGTGAATGCATGATGTTGGAAAACTGGTGCCGAAAGATTGGCCCCATGCAGGGCTGCCACAAATCTTCAACTTGTAAAAAACTGCTATCTACAAAGAGCAGTAAAGTGAAGTGCAATAAAACAAGGTGTGTCTGTGATATTTTTATATCCCAAGTACCAAGGATTCAAGGTAAACAAAACAGGCCTGAGCCCCTGCCTGTATGGAGTCTACAGCCTAATGGAGGGATTGGCTTTATTCAGATAATCACAAATGAACATATAATTACAAAGTCAATTAACTGCTCAAACTAAATTAAGAAATGTATGTAACAAAGGAGTCTTACTTGGTCTGAGACATCAGTGTAGCTTCCCTGAGGAGGTAACTCTTGCACTGAGATGTGAAAGTGAAGCAAGCTGTTGCTACTAGAAATAAATGAGGAAAAAACATCTTCCAGGAAGATGGGATAGCCTATGCAAAGGCCCTGTGGTGGGAAGAAGCATGCCTTTTTGAAAGAAGAAAGGTCTGATTGGCTGGAGGGCAAAGAGCAAGGTAGATGAGGCTGGAGAGGAGGGCAGGGCCCAACTGACCACCTAGGCCCTGGCAAAGATTTTCATATTGAAAAAAATCTTTCAAATCTCATTTCAAGAGTAATGCAAAACCAGTGGTGTGTTTGAAACAAGGGAGGTATGGGGTGTAACAGAATGAGATTTGCACTTCAAAAAGATCTGTCTGGCTGTTCTGTGGAGAACAGATGGAGAGTGTCAAGAATGTTAAATGGGTCATCTTAGTCCTTGCTGTTTCCTGCCTCCTACTTTAATGAGCTGAATATGCTGGGAGACACATATCTAAATTCTGGTCACCCAGTATTTAGCCTCAACTAACAACTCCCAGAAATAAGTTATGGTCCTTGAATTGGCACTCCTTTCCTAACACAGTAGAGATTCAGAGAGTCATGACCATTTGACCATCACAAGCCCGGGATCGGGATGTACATGGAAGCCTGGAGAACAAGAGATGTACCTGAGGCTCCATGAGACCACATGTCAGCTGAGAGGATGGATGGGCAGGGCTAGGAGCAACAGGGTGGGCCATGGAGGAGCCACAGATGCAGAAAGGTGGGATGAACCCAGGTGTTCCATGCACTTTAATGGGCTTTTGAGCTGACATGCACCCTCCATTGACTGCAAACACCTTCTCTCCAGTTAGCCAGTGACTCCTGGGTCCCTTGTTACTCCAGCTTGCTTCCGTTGAAGAAACTACTTGTGTCTAGCTTAGGGCCAGAACCCTTCCTTCTTTTATTTTATCAAATACAGTTTTGTTTTTTTGTTTTTTTTTTTGAGTTGGAGTCTCACTCTGTCGCCCAGACTGGAGTGCAGTGGCCGCTCCCGGCCACCGCAGCCTCAACCTGCTGGGCTCCGGCAATCCTTCCGCCTCAGCCTTCCGAGTAGCCGGAACTACAGGCATGCGCTACCATGTCTGGCTGATTTTTTTTTAATTTATTGTAGAGATGAGGTCTCGCCAAGTTGCCCAGGCAGGTCTTGAACCCGCGGGCTCAGGCAATCCACTCACCTCAGCCTCCCAAAGATGCGGGATTACAGGCTGAGCCACCAAGCCCGGCCAAATACAGTATTAACTGATTGTATTCTCTGTGCAAAGATATTCTGAGAGTCAAAAAAAATCCTCACACTGTCCTTACCCTTAAGCATGCTGCCTCCTGGGAGAAGCTAGATATGTAAACAGTTAACTCATAGGAGGCAGAATGAAGTAAGCTGTAAGTGTGGAGCGACCATAGGACCTACTTTGCCTGGGATGGTCTCAATTGAAACCTGTAGCTGCTGTGTAATTAGTAATCATGCTCTCTTTCATTCTCAAAATTATTCGTTTTAGATGATCAGTTTATGGGGTCACCCTGACAATGTGCCATGGATGTAAAGAGGTATAAGCAATTCTTTTTAGAAATTCAGGCAGCATCACATAATATTTGAGCTGAGTCCTTGAGGAATGAGGAGTATTTCAGCCATTCGAGTATAGAAAGGGAATCCCAGTCTTGGAACAAGCAGAGAGGCCTGGAAGCATCCAGGAGTATGATCTGTATAGGAGAGGATGAGTATAGTTTAACTGTAATCTAGCCCAGGGATTGGCAAACTTTTTCTGTAAAAGTTTAGACAGTAACTATTTCAGGTTTTGTGTTGCAACTACAGTTATCCTTCATTGTCTGTGGGTGATTGGTTTCAGCACCTCCTGCGGATACCAAAATCCACATATGCTCAAGTCCAGATACAAAATGGTATAGTGTTTACATATAACCCACGCACATCCTCCCTGTTACTTTAAATCATCTCTAGATTACTTGTAATACCTAATGCAATGTAAATGCTATGTAAATAGTTGTGATATTATATTGTTTAGGGAATAATGACCAGGAAAAAAAAGTTCAGTACAGACACAATTTTCTTCCCAAATATATTTTATCTAAAGTTGGTCGAATCCATGGATGTGGAGTCCACAGATACAGCAGGCCAGCTCTGTCCTTATAGCAATTATACTACTCTGCCTTTGTAGTGAAAAGCAGCCATCCACAATAGTAAACAAATAGGCGTGGATGTGTTCCAATAAAACTTTAATTACAAAAACAGACAGCCTCAGGATTTGGCCCGTGGTTGTATATCTTAGTTCTTTCAGGCTGCTATAACAAAATACCTTGGACTGGGTCATTTATAGAAAATGTATTAATTTATTTCTCATAGTTCTGAAGACTGGGAAGTGCAAGATCAAGGTGTCAGCAGATTTAGTGTCTGGTGAGGGCTCATTTCTCATAGATGGCACCTTCCGCGTGTCCGCTCATGTGGAAGGACAAAGGGAGCTCATTCGAGCCTCTTTTATAAGGGCACTAATCCCATTCATGAGGGCAGAACCCTCATAACTTAATCACTTTCCAGAAGTCCCCATCTCTTAATACCATCACAACGGAGAATCAACTAACCCATGAATTTCAGAGAGACACATTCAAACCATAGCAGTGTAGTTTGCCAGCCCCCGACTTAGAGTACTTGAAGGAGAGTTATAAGAGATAAACTTTAAAAGTTAGGTAGGAGCCGTGTCATGAAAGGTCTCAAATACCTGTGCTAAAGACATTATCTGATTTTAAAAAATTAATAATAATGTTTTTGTGAATAGAAATGGATCATCTGAGGTTCTAGAGTTTATTGTTGGGGGTTTAAACGGTACTAGAAGCCGGGCTCGGTGGTTCAGTCTGTAATCCCACGCTTTGGGAGGCTGAGGTGAGTGGATTGCCCGAGCCCGTGGGTTCGAGACCCACCCGGGCAACTTGGCGCGATCTCATCTCTACAATAAATTAAAAAATTAGCCGGGTGTAGTAGCGTGTGCCTGTAGTTCCAGCTACTTGGAATGCTGAGGCGGAAGGATCGCCGGAGGCCAGCAGGTGGAGGCTGCGGTGGCCGGGAGCGTACCACTGCACTCTAGTCTGGGTGACGGAATGAGACTTCAACTCAGAAAAAAAAAGGTACTAGAGAAAAGTGGGGCTTAACAGTGAGGAAAGAGGGCTGACTTTGGAAGGCCTATGGGAGTGCTGATATCTATCCTTCTGGAACCTTCCTTTTTGTTCTGTAGTTCCCTCCCATTCCCTGTCCTCTTCATCTTTCTGAGAGTGCTGAGGGGCCTCACCCTCTCAGGTAGATACAAAGACAATGTGTGGAATGAATGCAATTAATGACCATCTTCCTCTCTCCACTTTGCCCAGGAGCAAGTAAGGGGGGTGTAATCCTGACAGGATCCACCAGCAGTTACTCCCCCAGAGCTCCCTATGGACTCTGGTGCCTTCACAGGTTAATTATCACAGTGGATGCTTGATTGCAGAGCTGGAAGAGGGAACAGCTAGCCATCCTCTGTCACCCACATGTCCCCCAAACCCTCCAGTGTTCCAGTCACCTTTCCATGGAATATCCCAATAGATGAACTTGAGATGCCCTCCTACACTGCAGAAAGATAATCTTCCAAGAGTCCAACAGAAGAAGGATGTTTAGATTCACATATTACCTCAAGGACTTGCTCCTGGAAGAAGTCCTGCTCCTTCTTTTTCTCGCGCACAGCTTCCCCTGGTCATGGACTGGCTCCTTCTCTTCTGTTCCCTGCACAAAGCTGTTGCACATGTGCATGTTAACTGGCAATGGAGCAGTCTGCTGGGACTCTCTCACCTCGGGCACAAAGCTTAAGGGGACACCCCAAAACTCAGTAATCAAGGGAAATAATATTTTGTAATATATCTTTTTAAAATCAAAATTATTGGCAAAAATCTATGATCAGCAACATATCAACATTTTAAATGAAGACAGGGTCACTGTTACTGATTTTGCCTTTTGCCTCGGGCTCCAGTATGGCTTGGAAAGGGCACTGTTACTGATCGTGTTATTAAATCCATTCCTAAGGTTTTTGGTGCCCCTTAAGCTTTGTGCTTGAGGCAAGTACCTCTCTCACCTCACCCTGGTCCTAGCCCCGAGGAGATGCCAGAGGGAGGCGTGGTATGGAGTAGAGACAAGTAAAACTCCACGTGCCTGATCATTTCTTAAAGTTTCCCTCCGGTCCCTAGTAGAAGGAATTTCTGCTGCTGGATTTCTCCTGTGCAGTCTTACCTGCTGCTTTTTCTTCTGGGGCCTGTTTTCCCAGTCAACACCTTCTGTCCTCCTCTTTCTGCTTTGAGATTTGTGCTCCCCCAACTTCAAGATCCTAGAACATTTTCCCTGGGAAGTTAGTGGGGGATATTTAAGTTCCTAACACTCCACTCCCCTTCATTTACCTTTTTGTCTTTGTCTTTATCATTATCTGACACTTTGTATATTTTATTTATGCATGTTATTATTGTTTCTCCACCACTCCCACCTCTACCCGCAATCTGAATGCAAGCATCCATGAGTGCTGGGACTTTCATCACTTTTGTTCACAGTTGTGAGCAATTTCTGGCACATAGCAGGTACTCAATAAACATTTGTTGAAAGAGTGAATAACAATTTATTCGGGTCCCTTTTATTTCGTCTTTTCCCTCCCAGGCCAGGCGTTTCCTTAATAGTCAAAAGCAGGTTATGTCTTTTTCTTAAAGGAAAGGTACATCTGTCCTGGACTTCTGCCCTAAGCCATGTGAAAAAACTAGCGAAGCTTTGAAATTAAATTTGTTATTTACCAAGTCTGACCTAGTCAATAAAAAATATATGATTTTCAGAGCAAGCTATAGCATTTTCAAGGTGGGTTGTATAGTTTTTTGTTTGTTTGTTTTCTTTAAATAGAGATGATGACCAGGGGAAGATATGAATTCCATGTAATTTCCAATACTGATTCTTTTTGTGACTTTAGCCAAGATAAGTCTCAGTTTTTATTATTCTGTCTGTAAAACGGGTATATTAATTACAGCACTATCAACCTCACAAAGCTACTGTGAAATGTAAACACAAAGCTAATGCATGTGTTTGGACATGCTTTGAGATGTATAACTCATCTTGCAGATAACAGAGGAATATAAAGTCTCATTAACACTAGGCCATGGCAGAGCAAGTGGAAGAGACAGACCATGGTGGAAATAGTCACTTGGTTCTAACCTCATTTTTTTTTTTTTTTGAGTTGGAGTCTCACTCTGTCGCCCAGACCGGAGTGCAGTGGCCGCTCCCAGCCTCGACCTGCTGGGCTCTGGCGATCCTTCCGCTTCAGCCTTCCAAGTAGCTGGAACTACAGGTGTGCGCTACCACGCCTGGTTATTTATTTATTTTTTTTTAATTATTGTAGAGATGAGGTCTCGCCAAGTTGCCGAGGCGGGTCTTGAACCTGCGGGCTCAGGCAATCCACTCACCTCAGCCTCCCAAAGCGCGGTATTACAGGCTGAGCCACTGAGCCCGGCTCTAACCTCATTTTACAAATGGAGAAACTGAGACCCAGAATGGCAATGTGCTAATACCGGAGAGTTATGGGTAGAATTCAGGTGTCTTGGCTCCCAGTGCAGTTTATAGCCTCTGTTTGTCAGGTGCCAAAGTCTGTCAGGACAGGGAGCCCAGGTCAAAATCACCATGGCTGGAAGGGAATTCCTGACTTTCAGATATCCTTGCAAATCCCAACCCTTCACAAACACCTAGGAAGGAGGGCATTTTGAATAAAAATCCTTTACCACCCCTTCCATTTCTGAGATTCATTTCTCAGCGGCATCTGAATGAGAATTTTACAGACATTTCATTTCCTTTCCTTGTTATCCTTCGTTTGCTGTCCTCCAGGAGCCGGTTACGACCAAAACCTCTGTGAGGCACAAGGTGTAAATCTTCCCTAAGTGGAAGCTGTGCCCTGGGCAGCAGGTCATCAGATTGGCACCATCCCCACATGCGGTGTGGTCACCACAGGAGGGAGCAGGGCCCTGAGAAGGGTGGGAAGGTGCAAAGAGATTAATCTCTCCAATGTCATTTCTCTGCGACCCTTAAGGACTGAAATATACATGTGTGGGGGAAATCGCAATTTCTCCTGGAAGGCATGGAAGTCAGAGCCATCCGACTGCTTTACAAGTGGGTGTGTCCATAGGGCTCTGTATCCATCTGTATCTTGGAATCTTTTGGCTGCTTACTGTGTGTGGCTGTGACTGTGAGCCAGAATCTGTACCTTTGTGTGTCTGTGACAGCGTTCCTGGGATTATCCACGTGCACATATGCATGCGTGTATGTGTGTGTGTGTCTGTATTTTCACGACTGTCTTTATGACTATGTGTAGATCAATGTGTATTTCTTTGAAAAAATATATATTTCTCATTTCCTGCATAAATTACTTCATGTAAAAGGCTATCCAGAGCTCAGTTCCTAGCATCCCTTTTCAATAAAGCAATATTATCAGAGCCCGGTCCCAAAACTAGTCCCAGGAGAGGCTTTTCCTAGATTCTTTGTCAAATGAAATGTCACCGACTCACCAAATGATGAGAAGAAGAATTCCTCTTGTTTATTTCCCAAGAGAGGCATAACAGAAGCAGCTCAGCCTCTTTACATCTCTTCCCTGGCTAGCTGGGCAGGTGGGCATGTAGGCAGATGGGCAGGTGGGCAGGTGCCAAGGAGCTGAGCCAAGGAGTCCACAATCACCCCTGGACGTCACTCTTTCACTTCACCCCTTAACTAGCTTTGTGTCTTTGAGCAAGTCACTTAACTTTTCTAACCTCAGTTTTCCTTTTTTTAAAATGGGACTATTAACACCTACTTTATAGGATTGTTGCAAGGTTTAAATAATAAATTGTATAACATAGTTCTTTGTAACGAAGATCAGCATATGGTTTGTTATACACTCCACATGTTTACTCTTCCATTCAACAAATAGTTGTTAAACACCTAATGTGTACAAAATACATATTAGGGCCGGGCTCGGTGGCTCAGCCTGTAATCCCGCGTTTTGGGAGGCCAAGGTGAGTAAATTGCCTGAGCCCACGGGTTCAAGACCTACCTGGGCAACTTCACGAGACTTCATCTCTACAATAAATTAAAAAATTAGCCGGGCGTGGTAGCGCGCACCTGTAGTTCCTGCTACTTGGAAGGCCAAGGCAGAAGGATCACCGGAGCCCAACAGGTTGAGGCTGCGGTGGCCGGGAGCATGCCACTGCACTCCAGTCTGGGCAACAGAGTGAGACTCCAACTCAAAAAAAAAAAAAAAAAAGATACATATTAGAATCTAGGGAGCTCTTATGGGCTTGAGAGTCCAGTTGGGATAATCTAGTGGGGTAGACAGAGACCATCATAATTTGGTGGGATGAGTATGCAGAGAACTGAACATAAGAGGCTCTACACTGCTAGAACAGTCCTTGTGATAGCTTGTGGAGGATGGAGCAGACCAGAGAGAGATTCATCAGGAAGCTGTTGCTGAGCTGAGGTGTGACAGTGGAGATGGAGAAGAGGAAGATGTAGGTCACTCCACCTGGTGGCTGGGGGAAAAACAAACGGTTAGGTTGTGCCAAGGTGTACAACCTTACCTTTGGCTGCTTCTGGAGAGAGCTTTTGGTGCTGGGAAGGTTGTCTAAGAACCCAGGCTCATTAAGCAGCCTGGCTGGGGGAGGCAGCAGGGGCTTGGATGCTGGAGGCTCTGACCACGGGGGAAAGCAATGAGAGGGAAGGGTGTGAGGATGGGATTGAACCCAGCTCAGTAAGGAGAGGGAAAGACAGGCAGAGCCTTGCAGAGATTTTCAAGGTTGAAGTCTTCTCATGGGGCTGAAGGTTTCCCCAAGAAAGAAAATCCTGCTGGACAAGTTAAGGGACTTCTCTCAAGTCGTGAGCTGGTCTTAGTTGAGTGGAAGTGGACATTTGCTTTCCATGATTCCCAATCACCAGTCTCTCTCCCAGACACATTTCTCTGATGGAAAATCTGTGTCTGGTCGAATCTTCCCAGGTCTCTTGACTACTTTTGGCCTTTCTGCTCCTCCATTCTTTCCTTCATTTACTAAACACACATTGATCCTGATGCTAGACCATAGCTGGAAGCACAAGATGAGGACTGCGGAGTCCCTACTCAGAGCTTAGTGGGAGGGACTTATATAGGAACAGTTAATAATGCAGTGATGTAGCCTGGAGTTCATGGTTAAGAACTTGGTACTGTATATTACAGATATGGTTCCAGTTATTAGGGGAGCAGAAAGGAGGGAATGACTAACCCTGTATGGAAAGGATGGCCTTAGCCAGGCTCGGTGGCTCAGCCCGTAATCCCGTGCCTTTGGGAGGCTGAGGTGAGTGGATTGCCTGAGCCCGCAGGTTCAAGGCCCGCCTGGGCAGCGAGACCTCAACTCTAGAATAAATCAAAAAATCAGCCGGGTGTGGTAGCGCATGCCTGTAATTCCGGCTACTTGGAAGGCTGAGGCGGAAGGATCGCCGGAGCCCAGCAGGTCGAGGCTGCGCTGGCCGAAAGCGGCCACTGCACTCCAGTCTGGGCGACAGAGTGAGACTCCAACTCAAAAAAAAAGAAAGGCTGGCCTTGAGAGAAAGCCTTACAGAGCTGAACCTTGAAGGATGAGTAAAACTGTGCTAAATTAGATCTAAACAAGCTATTATGCTATCATTATCATTAATGACAATAGTCACTATTTATTAAAGGTTTAGTTTATGTCATTGCTGAGCCCTCTACAATCTGCTAAGTACTTCCTGTGTTTGATGTAATGCCATAAAATCCTAAGAAACATCCTGTGAGTTAGGTATCATTGTTCCCACTTTACAGAAATAGGAAAACTGAGACTTATACAGATCACACAGCTGGGAAGAGGGAAAACTAGGATTTGAATTCATTTGTCTGACTTCAAAATCATCCACTCCATTGTATATTTCTCCATATTCACTTAATATTTGTGCAGGAAGCATAGAAAAATATTACACAGTTTAATCAAAACCTCTCAATTCAGGGACAGGTTGATATATGGAGAATTATAATGCCTTCTACAATGAATAATAATAATTAAATAGGTAAACGCAACTGAACTGATTTGATGTCAGTCTGATTTAATATTTTCTAGTAGCAACTCCTTCATGTGACAAGAACAACACTTTGGGTTGTCTTCATGGGCACAGTACTAACCTAGGTATGTATGGAAAGAATAAGCAAAATATAAGACAGAAGTCTTGCCCACAAAAGTTTATGATGCCATTGAAGAGATTTAGATCAACACAAAAAGCAGAGGTTCACAAAATAGAGTTAGATTAAGAGCCAGTCATGGGAAGGGGCGGGTACATGAGGCGGCTTTCATTCAGCTGCCAAATGGTAGGATTTGAGCTGCTCTTTATAGGTTGGTTTGGACCTGGACAATAGAGAGGAAAGGGGAGCCTGGTGACCTGCATGAGGAGGGCCAGAGAGCTCAGACGTGGTGTGTGCTTAGTTGTGAGATCGTAGCAACCTAGCCTCGTTGGAGAACAGGTTCCAATTTGAAAGTAGCTGTGGATTAGGTAGGAGAGGTAGGGTCAGGCTAATGGTGAAGGACAAGAACGGAGGCTAGGAAATCTGAATTTTGTCTTCTTACACCTTGACTTTTGAACAGGGGACAAGTAGCATAAATAAGTCCGTAAATACTTTAGCTTCCAAAGAGCCCCTCTGTTCCTAGAGGCTTGGATTCTAGTCTCTTTGAGACCAACTTTGTTGCTTTCATGAAATTCGAGGCTTTCTCTGGGATGACAATTGAGTTGAACAACTGATCAAGAGTTGTCAGAGAATGGGCTCAGAGAATGTCACACTGTCAGGTCCATCCTTGTGTTTACAAATGGCACATTGATGAAGATCAATGTTGATGAAACTTCAAACTTGCGATGGATTTCATCCAACATCACAAAACAAACTTGTGGCAGAGCTGGTAAGACCTGCCATGCCTCCTTAGCCTGCTCAACTGGCAGGGAAGTGAGAGAAGCCTGAAGACTCACAAATGTCCACTGCTGGGGAATTGCTAGAGGGTCCTTGTGGGCAAACCACACTTCCATCACTGCAGCTACTGAAGAAAAGGCTCTTGGCTGGGCTCCAGAGTGAGACCTGGAGAACCTGGAGCTCTTGGGTCAAACAGGACAAAGACCTTGGTGGTTTTTGCTCCTGGGATAGATACCACAGTGAGGCAGCTTCCCCAGAGTGGACAGGGGACAGGCTTTTGGCTTAGGTCTCTGACCAGAGATACCAAAGGCTCAGTCTTCGCCACTGGCCTACTAATCTGCAAAAAAGCCTAAGTTCGCAAGTTTGCAAAACATGCAGAGTTGGTCTGTAGGGGTCCCTGTCAGAGGGGATCCAGGTAGAATGAACCTGGATAGGCAGAGGGGCCTGATGGAAGCTAAAGTGCTGGGAGTGAAGTTGCTCCATTTCTTGGGGAGGTTGTAGGGACAAAGGAATTTTATCTTCAGTCTGAAGTTCTTGCTTCCTTCCTTGTCCCCTGAAACTTCTGGGCCCTCAGGTCACATAGGCCCATGTTTTCTCATCTGCTCATCTCCCTCTGTCTTTCTGTCTGCCTCCATGACCAGTCCTGCCTGCCAGGCTGTCTGTCAGCCTTTCAAAGGAGAAGGACTCTGTATGACAACATGAGGGATGGTGGCAGAGTTTCTCTGCTCACCATCCAGAAAGGTGCATGCGGTTTGAGTGTGGAGGGTAGGCAGTTCGTAGAGGCAGGCTGGGAGGACAGCCATGGCCATCAGGGGTTTCCTCCTCCCTGCCAGTTCTGCTTTCTGTCATGTGAGTGGCCCCTCTTATACTCAGCGGAATAGCTGGCAGTGATAGAAAGGAGATTACAGCTGTATTTCTGCCTTGAAGCTTTCTCCAGGCTGTTGGGAAACAAGTAGAACTAGGTAGTTGTCTGTTCTGGGAAAGGAGAAACATGTATATTGTACCCTGAAGCGGTGCCCTGTGTGGGGGCATGCTGGCGTCACCTCTGATCGTCCTTCCTCTCTCAAATGTGTGTTTTATTAATCCCTGAGTGGGGAGCAGGGTTGGCTTCTCTTCCCTAATACCGATGTGATTTCTCTCTGAGGAGTCCCAGCTCCTCGAAGCCGTCTTGGGATGGGGGTGGCAGAGGCTCAGCTAGAGCAGAAAAACAAGGAGCACTTGGCTGTGGGAAGACAGCAGAGGGAGCTGGCCCCTCAGTGCCAGGAAGGACAAAATGAGAAAGAGGCAGAGGCTGAAGGACACACCAGCTGGGCAGGGCTTCCTCCCCTTTCAGCCCCCCAACCTTTCCTGCCCCTGTGGGCTTTGACAGAGGAGGGGACCCTGAGGCTGACAGTCAGAAGCAGCATCATATACATTATTTCTTTACCTTCTATCTTCTTCACTAGATTGTGAGCACCTCGAAGACAAGGGGGCAGGGACGAGAGAGAGAGAGAGAGAGAGAGAGAGAGAGAGAGAGAGAGAGGGTGATTCATCCTTCAGCACATGGTAGATTCTTCATACATGGGAGCTAAATTGAAGCAACTTGCACCTGCCCAGAAGAGGGGAGGAGGGAGTAGTAAAAAGCTACCCAAGAGCAGATCTCTCATCTGCCAAATCAGCCTTAGACACCTGGAAAACAAGGTGGGGGAGGCTGATGGTAGTAAAGCTCCCAGGGTGCCCCAACCCACCTCTGCCTTTGCCTTCAGGGAGTCCAGTGTTGATTTAGCACTCACTACAGCAAGCACAGTCTTTGGACTGGTAAGAAATACAAGAGCAAAAAGAAACGAAGCACTTGGAAGAACAAAATGTCTGGAGTCAGAAGACACAACACTTGCTGGCTGTTTTCTTAGGCAAGTCTTGTGCTTGACTTTGCTAAGCCTCATCATCCATGTCTATAAAATAAAAACAACTACCTGGCAAAGGAAAAGGCGTCTCTTAAATGATGCAGAAAGGATGTAAATGGGTGTGACCTTCCTGCAAGTAACTTGTAAAAATTCTTTAACATGAACATACCTTCAGACTCAACAATTCCACATATAGAAGCCTATCCTAAGAAAACAATAAAGTCTGGAGCAAAAGTTCACTACAAGAATTGTCATTATTTGCTTGTAATAGCAAAATCTGGAAATAACCTAAACAACAAATGTTAAAAAGGTATCTGAGTAATTATAGTACATCCATAAATGGAATGCCATCTAGCCATTAAAGTTTTGGGGTTTTTTTTTGAGTTGGAGTCTCACTCTGTCTCCCAGACTGGAGTGCAGTGGCACACTCCCGGCCACCACAGCCTCGACCTGCTGGGCTCCGGCGATCCTTCCGCCTCAGCCTTCCAAGTAGCTGGAACTACAGACGTGCGCTACCACACCCTGCTAATTTTTGATTTATTGTAGAGATGAGGTCTCATCAAGTTGCCCAGGTGGGTCTCAAACCCGCGGGCTCAGGCAGTTCACTCACCTCAGCCTCCCAAAGGCACGGGATTACAGGCTGAGCCACCGAGCCCGGCAGCCATTAAAATTATGATACATATTTCCCATACATGCAAAGGTATTTATGATATGTTGTTAAATATAAAGGACTGTTTACTTAACAGTCCATATAGTATGATACTGCTTTTAAGAAATAAGCATTTTATTCCAGATATCAACTGTGGTTTATCTTTGTATTGTAGGATTACAGTTAACTTTTTTCCACTTATTTGCCTATTTTCTATAAGAAGCATTTTTTATTTGTTAAAGGTAATAAAATTATTATATTAAAATGCCTACTTCTAAAGTTTGCCTTAAGAGTTAAAGAAAATATTACACATGAAAGTATTCTGTAAACTGAAAAATTATATGGATTTAAGATAGGATTTCTGCCCACGAGGAGCTTACAGTTTGGAAGGAGATGAAAGATAGCTGAGCTAATCCTAACATGAGATAGAATGTGACAAGAACTTTCAGAGAATGACAAACAGCGTGTTACTTGGAAGGACAGAGATGAATTACTTCTGGCTGTAAAGGGAAGCAGCCAGAATGTTTGGGTGAACATTGAGGAATGGTCAGGTCTTCTCAGATAGAACCAAGGCATTGAGGGAAGTGGGAAATTGTGAGACAGGTTTGGAGAATGGAAAGTGTGGTGTGTGAATCGAGGGTGGAAAGTCTCTGATGCAGGGTGGAAGAGTCTAGAAAGACAGTCAGAGGCCAACTGTGGGTACCCTGAAGGCTGTACTTGGCATAATGTAATCAACAGATGTTTGTTGAATGCCTCCTCTGAGCCAGGCATCATTTAAAATTCTGGAGTAGGTGGTGACACAGAGGTTAGCCCATCAAGGGCAGTGAGGCACTCATGGCTGTGTCGGCAGTGCCTGGCATGAACTAGGTTCTGGAGGAATATGAATGATCACCTGTCCGGGAAGCTCAATCTATAAGCAGTGGTATAGGGATGCTCTGGGAGCTGATGGTGAGGATAAGGAGGGACTGTGGCCAGCATGGCCAAGAAGAAGGGCCCTCTATAGGTTGTGCCACTGGGAGAGGCAAGGAGGGAAGATGTTCTTTGGCCCTGGCTGGAAAGGGATGAGAAGTGAGGCAGTGATGGAAGAGAGAAAATTAGGTGAGGCTTGGAGAGGGGATGAATCAGACATGTCTCCCAAGTTTGTTATTACGGAGTTCACAGACAAGATCACATGGAGAAGGAATAGCATGCAGGGAGTGAGACAGGAGTAATGTCATGCTCACAACAACGAGGACAATACCCTCCCGGTTGGTCCCGATTTCTTGGGCTCCTCCAAGTGATGCCCCAGGGCAGGCACTGGCCAGAAAAGCCTGAGACTCTTGCTGCTTTGACTGTCTCAATATCCTTATTTCCTCTTGAGAGGAGTCTAAGGTGTGAAGAAAGGACGGGGGCTTTTGTGAGTGGAAATTCATGAACCACCCTGCCTCCTCTTGGAGTTTCTCTCAGCCAGTTCTATTCCCCTAGTGCACCCAGCTTCTTCTGCCCTACAACTGGGAATTTAAACCTCCCTTAGGATCCTGGACACTATCTCTCTGCCACTCTTATCTCCCAGCAGGGCCTGTGCCTGCACATGCACACACACACACACACACACACACACACACACACACACACACACACACACACACACACATATCCTGGAGTCTTGTTCAGGCAAATGTCTAAATTTCCATTTTCCCTCCTCAGCTTCTAGCCTGGGCCACTCTTTAGCTCCTCCTGTTGTCATGTCACTAGTTAATTACATTCTTTACTGAGGTGCAAATGTGTTTTTACAGGGAGACTAAGATGGTGTTAACTAGGAAGGAACTGTTAATGTTAAAGATGCATTTACCTCCGGTGCAGGGCTGTGGTTGGAGGTGCCTCCCAATGCTGCCTTGGAAGTGCCTTGGAAGTGCCCCCCATGCTGCCTAGGCCTCAGAGCGGCCCTCTGCTCCCCGTGACCCTGCCATCCTGGCTCCAAGAGCAGCCTCCCCGGGGTCAAATTAGCAACTCATCCAGAACTGTTGGGCCAGAGCTTATGGCAGTGCTGACCACCCCATCTCCATTTGCTGACACCATGGTCCATTTCAAATATTGAGCAACACAATTAATTCACATTAATCCAAAAATAAATAAATAAGTCGTGCAGCCAAAGTCACCCTTAGACCAGAGGTTGTCCTTCGCTACTAATTGCTGCTTTTGGTCCATTTCCCTCCTGACTCTCCCTCCCTGTTACCCATGATCACCCCATCAGTGCCTCTCCAGACCTCCAGCCAAAGCCTACCATTATGTGGATCAGAAACTTCTCCACATACCTGGAAAAGTTATCATTGCCACCCCTTTCTCTGAGTTCGCCTATGATCTTAAGACAAGATGTCAGCTATGGAGTTCCAGTGCCCAGAAATCATTCACAGACACCTGCCTACACATAGGGGAGAGGGTCGCACCTGACTCTTGGTGTCAGGAAATCAGACAGGCAACAGCAGGGTGCTTTCAATTTTAGGGTTTGGGCCCTAAAGTGGCTCGGGGGACCTCAGCAACCATATTTAGAGAGTGTTGAATGGTAAATATGGTAGAAACATCTGCAGAGGAAATAGAATCTATCCCTTAAAGAATGGAAAATACCCTGGGCAGGAAAGGGGTGAACAGAGCCCAGGAGTCCCCTCTTCTCTGATTGCCCCTGCCTCTTGCCTTCTGTGCTGAGAGCTGCTCTGCCCTTATTTGCAGGTGCTTTGACTCTAGCTGACAGGAAGAATTTCTGGCCCAACGGGAAGTGAGAAGAGGGGAGTGAGTCTCCTGAGGACCATCCCAAAGGCCACGGGGATCACCGAATAGTAAGAAATGCTTTTTTGTCCTCTAACACATAGTTAAATCCCCCAGGCAGATTATCTTTTTTTCTGAAAGCCTCTAGAACCAGCTCAGAACATGAGCTGACCCTTAGCATATACAACCTTGGAAAGCAAAACGTGTTATTTTTTCATGACTTTATGTTACCTCCTTAGCTCCTTGAGGATGAGGGCTGGCCTTATCCCTCTATACCTCTCTTTTTTTCTATGTGTTCTGGGAATAATAAATGTTTGTTGATACAGATGGATGGGGCATTGCTTGCACCCATGATGATGATGGCATTTGTGCATCTCTGGGGCAACCATTATCACCTAAGGATGACCTGAGGGGAAAGGGTTGTTGAAAATGCTGTTCCTGGACCCCACAGCCAGAGATTCTGATTTTGTGAGTCAGTGTTAAGATCCAGGAATCTGTACCCCAAGTGTTTTTGATGAACACTGGGGAAACTGCATCCCAGGTGTTTCTGATGAACTCTGAGAACTAGGTCTTTAGAATGTATAAAGCATTTTGAATAGAGAATCTCATTTAATCCTCTTATCAGATAGAGTTTTTTTAATCCCTTAAGTAACTTCATGATCTCACAGACATAAGTATCAATATAGGCAGGGATTTAGAAATCCAGTTATCCAAAACAACCCTTTTTTCTTTCCAGTATGCCATGATAAGGGCTGGATCTGTTATGGTGAGATTGGGCCCCAACTCCAAAGGACCCGGCCCAGGACTTTGTAAGTTTCCCTGACGTCTTAGGGCCACCATGACCTTATAATTCATCAGGATTCATTTTGGGAGCAGTAATCACTGCCAAATTTTTCACAAGACCTGGTTTCCTTGGAGAGAGGGAAAGAGAAGGAGACAACCTCAATGTTCCCCCCTGGGCCCAGCTCCCCAAGCAGTAATGTATTCACAGAGGACCTCATGCCTGGGAAGGACAGAGTAGCAGCAACAATTATCCTGTCTGGAGAGCTCTGTGTTTTAGGTGCATTGAGGGGTGGGCAGCATAGGAGAGACTGCTGCTGCTCCTTGGGGTGGAAGCAGAGGGAAGAGCATCCACAAGGGTTTAAGTCCTCACTTGGTGTAGGTTGGGCAATGCCCATTTGGGGGACAGGTTGACAGTCTTTTCAACAACATTTGGAGCCTGTGTGCACAGTGATGTTGAAGGGAGTTCACTGTGGTCAGTGGCTGTGAGGAGGACGTGAAGAAGATGAGGGGAAGGTACAAAAAGGGATAAGGGTTTTATATCTGGTGAACTAGTGTGAAGTATGGGGTGTGTTGTTGCTCAAGTCCAGTGACTTTCTCTGGGGCTGAAAATAAAATAGAGCCTCTTCCTTTGAAGTCCCCAGTAGAGTTCTATTTATCTCCAGGCTGTGGCTGCAGATGCTAGAGTCCAAGCAGGCCAACCTCTGCCTGGAAGAATGGAGATGCCTCTGCCATTACCGGCATGGTGGAATTTGGGGAAATGGGTTGACTGACTGCCGACTCACGCTCTGGATTGTGTCTTTCTGTAGGATGAAAGGCTTCCATGGATAACATAGAGGCAATTTCAGCTATCACCCCTGAACTTCGCCCCCTCACTCCTCTCACACACACACACACACACACACACACACACACACACATTGACCACTGAACTGTCTTGCCAAGTGAGTGACAGTATGTCTGTTCTGGGGACTAAATACAGTTGACACTATTGCTTGGATGGGTACAACTGGCAAGGACCATTTTTGCAGCTAATGCTGGAAGTGTGGCAATCAGAGAAACTGCCAGCTGTCTCACTTAAATTCTTAGCTCTCTCGCTCTCTTTTTTTAAAATCGTTTTGCTTACATAATCCACCCCCTTTTTATTTTCTAATTCTCTCCTTGCAAAGCTGCCACCAGAGGGGAAGGGCTGGGGTGGAGGGGGTAGCAATTACACATCGGTTTGGGGAGCATTTACATTTTGCAATTACAATTTAAAAATAAGTCTCGTTAATGATCTCCACATGTAAACGAGAAACCCTAGCTGACATACATACTCTCCTGGGCCCGCCTGCCTCCCCCGGAAGTCAGGGGCTCTGTGGAGGCAGAGGTACCTAGACAGACACAGGAGGAGGCTGAGGACCAGCATGTGAGGGATGGCAAGAACAAGCACTGTGTGTTTGAGGTTACTCGAGGACAGATATGGGCTGTGACCCTGGAAACCAAGAATTCTGGACTCCTCCTCCTCCCTCACTCATGCTGGGTCCTTGCCTAGCACCATAGATTTCTATGTCCTCAGGAGGCACCATCAGTGCTCTGAGCTGGGACGATAGGGAGCCCCAACTGCTGATGTCCTCTGAGGTGGGAATTTCCAAAGTCCTGTTGGGCAAACATAAATGCTAGTTTCCAAAAGCCAGCCAGTGTACCTGGGTACTCATGGATTTGGTAAAGGGGCTGATTCCATACTTAGGGTTTGGGAAAGGAACAGCATTCATTGTATCCCCATTTTGGAAAGGCATTTTTTCCTCTTCTCAGTTAGTTAACACACATTTATTGGAGCCCTCTGATTCCTTGAGGATATAGGCTTTGGAATCAGACCAACCTAGACTCCAATTCTAGCTCTGCCATTTGCTGACTGTGGGATCTGGGGCAAGTTATATAATTTAAGTTTTCTAACTATCACTGTCTTTCTGTAACTGTGGTGATATTTGCCTCATGAGGCTTCTGTGAGGATTCAATGAGATAATGTACAAAGAAGCACCTCATGCAGTGTCTGGGGCATCAGAAATGCTCGGAAAATGCCAGTTTCTTTCTAAGTCCCTCCTTAGGAGTCTCGAAAGCTTCCTCTTGCTCATATTAAAACTGCTTCTTTCCGACTACTGTAGACACTAAGGAAGGGCGATCTGGTCTGATTTGACCAAGTTTCCCCTCAAATTCAAGCCATCTGCATTCTGAGCAGCTCCTGAATGGACTCCCCAACCCTCAATCTCCCAACCCCCAATCCCCACCCCCGACTCTCCCATAGCATTCTCTGCTGTCTTTGGTATTGTGCTTCCAGTTCAGCCTTCAGCTCATCTGCCCTCTTCCTGACTCTGGCTGTTAACAAGCCCAGCTCTCTTCTGGACTCTAAGTCAACTTTGTGACCTTTTATCAGTCACTGCTCCTCTCTGGGCCCTTTTCTCTGTGAATGAGGAAGAACTAGGAGCTCTCTTAGGAGTCTTTCAGGCCTGACATCCTGTAGTCCTCAGATTTTCATTCCCCTCTCTGCTTCCCTCCACCAAATATTTGTGTAGAAAGTTGTTTGTGTCTTGTGCAGCTTCATCCAGACCAGCCTTAGGACTGACTACTTGTAGTAAAAAATGTATAGTTACTATTTGAAAAGAGATATTAGCCGGGCTCAGTGGCTCAGCCTGTAATCTCGCACCTTGGGAGGCTGAGATGAGTGGATTGCCTGGGCCCGCGGGTTCGAGACCCACCTGGGCAACTTGGCAAGACCTCATCTCTACAATAAATCAAAAAATTAGCTGGGTGTGGTAATGTGCCTGTAGTTCCAGCTACTTGGAAGGCTGAGGTGGAAGGATCGCTGGAGCCCAGCAGGTTGAGGCTGCGGTAGCCGGGAGTGGCCACCGCACTCTAGTCTGGGCAACAGAGTGAGACTCCAACTCACAAAAAAAGAAAAGAGATATACATTTTTTTTTTTTTTTTTTTAGAAAGCAGAATTTATTGAGAAGATAGAAAAGCTCCCACAGTGGGACGGGACCCAAGAGGGTTGCCTGAGATATTAATTTTTAAAAATTAGCCTGGTGTGTAGTGGTGCATGCCTATTGTCCTAGCTACTCTGGAGACTAAGGTGGGAGGATCACTTGAGGCCAGGAGTTCAAGGTTACAGTAAGCTATGATCAAGCCACTGCACCCCAACCTGGATGTCAGAACAAGGCCCTGTCTTTGAAAAAACAAACAAACGAACAAAAAAAGAGGTGTGCATTTTACAAAGATCTGGAAGAGGGAAGAGGACCCAGAACAGGCCAGGTGGCGTAGGGCAGAGAACACAGAAAGGGGCCTGCAGTCAGGAATTCCTTGAAGGCAGAAACTGCTTCTTAGTGGTTTTGTGTTTATTTTAATACAGTTAAATATTATGTTTTAAATATTGTTCTAATTGCTGTTTTAAACTTAGGTTTTATATGATAATCATATATTAACCTAGGCTACAGAACCTAGGTTATATGATCCATAGCTTTCCAGGTCAAAAAATAGATGCCCATCATTCTTTTCTCTTTTTTTTTTTTGAGTTAGAGTCTTACTCTGTCGCCCAGGCTGGAGTGCAGTGGCATGCTCATGGCCACCCCAGTGTCCACCTGCTGGGCTCTGGTGATACTTCCGCCTCAGCCTCCCAAGTAGCCAGAACTGCAGGTGCGCACTACCACGCCTGGCTAATTTTTGATTTATTGTAGAGACGAAGTCTTGGCAAGTTGTCCAAGCTGGTCTCAACCCCACAGGCCCAGGCAATCCTCCTGCCTTGGCCTCCCGAAGTGCTGGAATTACAGGCTAAGCCACCGAGCCCAGCCCACACCATTATTTTCAATTGCTGCATAGTTTTCTATGATATATGTTTAATTATGTATTTATTTTAGTTATTTTTAAAACTAGAAGTAAAGTATGTATGAGAGGAAAAAAGCAAACAATGTGAAATATATAAAGTTTCCCTTCCCCTCCACCTCTACCCACAAGACTCATGATGCAAAGTCAACCACAATGAATAGCTTCTGATTTTAGTTATTTGCTGGCCAACATTTATTATATTAGGTAGTATGCTTAAGTCCTTTCTTCTTAATTCATCTATGTATCCACTAACTCCATACTACAAAAGTTAAAGAAGTTAGCACATAATAACCCCCTCCAATTTGTATTAGTTTGATAAATGTCTACCAAACTATATTTGATATTATCTATTTTTAGTATATAACATTATATATAATATATTTACTATATATTAATATAAGTATAAATCTTCTAAATCTTAACAATATAAATAACTATATTATTATATTAATAACATATACCATATAGTATTATATATAAAGAGCATAGCAGTATATAGAATATATAATACAGCCGGGCTTGGTGGCTCAGCCTGTAATCCTGTGCCTTTGGGAGGCTGAGGTGAGAGGATTGCCTGAGCCCGCGGGTTCGAAACCCGCCTGGGCAGTGAGACCTCATCTCTACAATAAATCAAAAAATCATCCGGGTGTGGTAGCGCGCACCAGTAATTCCGGCTACTCAGAAGGCTGAGGCAGAAGGATCGCTGGAGCCCAGCAGGCGAGGCTGTGGTGACTGGGAGCAGCCACTGCACTCCAGTCTGGGCGATAGAGTGAGACTCCAACTCAAAAAAAAAAAAAAAAAAAGAATATATAATACAATATATTCTGTATATAATATAGGTTATAGCATTATCTATGGTATGTATTACTATATACTATATGACATATAACATATACCATATGATACAGCATCTATAGTAGATTATATATAATAATACTCTTTTATAAATCATATAATAAATAGTATATTATATAGAATATATAATATTATATAATATATCCTATAACATATATATAAAATACTCTCTATAATAGTATATAGTATATTATGTTCTATAATATATGGTATTATATACTACCTACTATATAGACAGTATACTATATACTATTATACATACTGCATATAATACTACACATTATATTTAGCATAATAATAGTATACTATCCACTATTTTTACATCGTTAATATTTAGAAGGTTTTTATTATGTTGTATCACTGTAGTTACCTCTGCATTCTACAGGTTACTTACAAGATAGAAATATATTTAAAAGCATTAAGCTGGGCTTGGTGGCTCAGCCTGTAATCCCCCGCCTTTGGGAGGCTGAGGTGAGTGGATTGCCTGAGCCCACGGGTTCAAGACCCGCCTGGGCAGTGAGACCTCATCTCTACTATAAATAAAAAAATCAGCCGGGCGTGGTAGCACATGCCTGTAATTCCGGCTACTCGGAAGGCTGAGGTGGAAGGATCGCTGGAGCCCAGCAGGTCGAGGCTGCGGTGGCCGGAAGCGGCCACTGCACTCCAGTCTGGGCAACCAAGTGAGA
>NW_007251338.1:263023-284015 GCF_000164805.1 Carlito syrichta | reverse complement strand
AAAAAAAAAAAAAAAAAAAAAAGCATTAAACCCACTGTAGGTATGGAAATATTATTCAACAACAGAACTAAACAGTATGGTTTGACTGTGGAAAAAGTCATCACCATTTGGTGGCTGCAAGAAACCATTCTGAGCACCATGGTGTAATGACCCCTCATCTTCCCTCTCTTTTCCCTTCCTTTGGGTCACCCTGAGCTGCTGTTCTTTCTTTATGTACGTTGTCCTCTTCCTTGGATTTATTTGTTTTCCTGGAATACTACCTGTACTTATTGTTTATATCAATGAGTGGGAAATAAACTGAGTTCTCACATGTCCAACACTGACTTTATGTTGTCTTCACACTTGTTTGATAATCCCATTGAGTTCAGAATCCCAGGCTCAAAACCTTTTTTCTCTTAGGACTTGATGACATTGCTCTACCACCTTCTTATTTCCCATCTTGCTGAGAATTTATGGCAACTTCTGGTTTTCTTTTCTCTTCCCTAAAGTTCTGAAATTTCACCACTATGTCTTGGGGCTTGAGGTTTGCTTTGTTTTCTCCTTTCTTTTCATGATTCTTCCTCAGCCTTTTAAAAATATGGAGTCACTTGTACTACTTCAGCTCAGAGAAGTTTTCATTTTGTTATATCTTTATTTATTCCCCTCAGTCATCTCTGTTTTCTCCTTCTAGAACCTAGACTGCCCAGCACTGAGTGAGTGCTCAGCACAGCACATGGTAAGTGCTCAGTAAATGATTACTGTATTTGCTTCGTGGACCTGGGTTCTAGTTAGGAACCTATCTCCAACTTGCTGTATGAACTTGGGCAAGTTTTCTTATTTGTCCTGGAAAGAGGTCAGACTTCATGACTGCTCAGCCCTTCCACCTCTGCTGGTCCTCTGACAATCTGCTCTAGGGCCTTGGGTCTCCACTGCTCCTGGAATTGAAGAAGCAGATCGTTTGGTGAAGAGTGAAGAAAAAGCAAAAGTTAAGTTTTAGGGCAGCCATGGAAGCTAGCTTCCCACTGTAGACGCTTTTATGAACCTTCCATCTTGCCAGCATCTGCTGTCTGTCCCTCTTGGGTACCCGTCTGCTTGACCTTTCCCATCATTCCTAAATGAACTTCTTTACTTCTTCTCCCTCTGCCTACCTCCCCTCCTCCCCACCTTCTCAGCTCACATGCACACAGAGCTCCTGTTAGTGAAATAATCCCTGACTGCAGTAAGTGTTTCATCAATTAAGATCATTTTCTCACTTTTATGAATTCTGGGACAAAGAGAAAGCAGACTGCTCTTCCCGGTGCCACAAAGCAGGCTCTGACCAGAGACAGCAAAAGAAAAGAAAAGAAAGCTCAGACTTGTCTTCACACTTGGTTGATAATCATAGGAGCTGCAGATAGCAGGAATCTACCCCAGCCGTAGGCAAACTTGTGCACTTGAGGAGTCATCATGGACTAGGATCCTGTTATGCCTCCTTCCCACCCTGGAGTCTGACTCTGAGAGCAGATATCTCACATGCAACTCCCCTGCCTGCTCAGATCAACCTACTCTGTACAGGAAGTCGAGACTCTTTGTTCCCTTTCCCAGAAGATTAGGAATTGTTCTAAGTCAAAGCATCCTAATTGGTCCCTGAGGGCCAGAGTCTACTGGGCAAAACCATCTTCTCCTCCTCTTCTTCCTTGCCTTGCCATGAGAAGTGGGGTCCATCTTACTGGAGAAAAAGGAGAGAAAAGTAAAAGTACAACCTCGAACTTCAAGTCTACAAAGATTCTGTGTTGAGGACAGGACTCCTTCTTTCTACCCAGACGGTAATGATAGGAAATGAGTTGTCATTGCAAAAAGTGGGATTAAGGTTCAGTGTGAGTTATAACGTTCAGGCCAGTTGCTAGTAATCAAAGATTCTACTGCTAATATGAAACACTCCTCTGCATCTAAGTGCCACCAGAAGGGCCAGTACATGACTAAAGGCTTCCCTCTTAGGAGCCAGAGAACTGCAGCCCCCTTTCCAACGCTGAAGGTTGAAAGGAACAGGGCCTGGCAGGGGGAGTCAGTGGGAGGTAGAACACAGCACTATCCTCTGCACTTGTCTGATGGCTGCCTGCCTCAGAGCCTGTGGGTAACAACCCCTCTGCTAGCCTGCAAAGATGTCTTCACTGGTCGCCTGTTCAGACTGCTGCCTGGAATCTCTCTGAACTGAGAGGGGAAGGAAAAGACCCTGAGGATGGTGAGCAGGAAGGGGCTTCTGCAAGAGGATAAAGCTCAGCTTCAGGGACATATGACAAGGAAGGGATGCCCTCTAAAGATCAACTGCCTCAACTTGAAAAAAAAAATGCTGGTCAACTGGACAGGCTTTCCAAAGATAGAGCCAGAGGCCCCTTAGCCTGTGTGTCATGGACATTTCATTCCAGCACAGGGACTTCTTTGCCAATGTGCATGGTCCCTGGAAAACCACGGGTGGGTGAGGAATAAAGGCTAAGTGGAGAAAGTCACAGAGAGCAGGTTGGTTGCACACTCCCTTATACCTTGCCCCACCCTACTGGGGTGGCAGCTGGGCCCCTCGGCCCAGGTTGACAGGAAGGAGACACTGATGGAATCCCCATCAATGTGAGTCAGAGCCCTGGCCCTGGAGCCAGCAATTGCAGGGTCAGGGACAGGCAGCATGGCTTTCCCACACAGCCCATGCATCCCCGGAGTTCTGCTCCCAGACAGCTAAAACACATTATCAGATTCCAATTATACATCGCCTTTGAGATGCAGTCTTCAAACATATATTACCATCATTTTGTGTTCTTTCTTTAATTTTGTTCTTTCTCCTCCTAATTGAACACACAGTCCAGTGAGCCCATGATGGAGACTCGAGATTTGCTGCTTTCGGCTTGCTTAACGTTTTCCATCTTTGTCTCAGTTTTATGTTTATGAGACCCCTACTTCTTATCGCTGGCATCAGCACTTTCATTTTCCCATCTCCCACTCATTTTTATAAAATAATAAGAGCAAACCACAATGAAATATTTAAATAAATGTGTCCACACACTACTGTACCAGGCTGACAAGACTGACAGGATGTAGCGTGCAAGCAGCCCCACCACAGGAAGGCTCAGAGTGGTGTTCATTAACTGAAGTACAAAAGCCCAAACTCGGCATACAACAGACATTTAGCGGTGTCAATACAGCACAATGCCCAGAAAATCGGGCATACGAAAGTCAAAGGACAGCCAATGTTGGGTGGCCCGACTTACAATTGACAGCTTGTTTTCATAGTCAGATTTGCCTTTTCTGTACTTCTCCATTTTCTTGGGTTCTCATTCCTCCTCTGGTGTTTCCTGCTTTCACCACAGACTTCAAAGTTAAACATTTAGACTCTGGGATCAGACTGTGTGTTAACATCTGGAAATGTTCTCAACCTCTCTGAGCCTCAGTTTTCTCATCCACAAATGGGAACAATCGTAATGTTGACATTATATGGTTGTTAGGAAAAATAAGCCAGGTGATCTGTATATGCCTATTAGCATCATGCCAGGAGTGTGGCATGGACTCAATCAGTGGCAGTTGTTATTAATTCTTATTATCATCTCACCTGTATCAAAACTGGCTCCAGAGAAAGAGGGAGATTAACAAACTCATTCTCACTCGGGTGTAAGTGGTTGCTATGACTTAAAGGGTTATCACCCTCCCAGATTTGTTTAAGTGTTAACAGGAAGCCAAAGAAAATAAACTGTAATTGTGTATTAATATTCAGACTCTGTAAGGAGGTAGACCTTGTAAAGTCATATTGCATAGCTTCTTGCCCTCACCCTCCACAGAAAAGGAAAATGCAAGGCAGAGTCATGATCTTGTCTTCTGGGGAGCACAGGGGTCAATGGGCAAGATGGGACGTGTGGGCAGGAAGTAGATTTCCCATCACGTAGCAACACACATAGTGATAATTCCTACCAGGACGCCCCACTTCTGCCTGATGGCTGGGCTCCACGGGAGAGAGGATGGTCCTGTAAAGTGAAGCAAATTTCGTGGAGGAGTAAGGTTTGGAGCAAAGAGTTGATGAAGGGAAAAACATGGCTGTATGATACAGCACATCTTGCTGGTAGACAGTAAACATAGCCAAAGGGCATGAGGAAATGTTTTTGCTCAGGCAGTGGGGGGCATGTCTGCTTAGCAGGGTGTGAGTCTGGGTATCACTCACTTCTTCTCAAAGCATGGTTGACATCCTTCCTTCCCAGGGGCTGCCTCTCGTGGCCAATTAGGAACACAGAGCCAGCGTACCTATCTTCCTTCCAAGGAATAGTGATGACCAAGGGTTGAGGGAGCCCATTGGGAGCCTTTTCTCCTCAAGTTCTCCACGAACTCTACTCCGTTTCTCCTCCTTTTTATTGTGAGCTCCACCTGGGCACCATAAAATCCCAGGGGAAGGGCACCTGTTGACTGGGTATGGCAGTCTCATGAATGGGTGACTTTTCAATGACACACTGAACCCAGACCACTTGCTTCCACAACTCTGACTCTTGAGCATTTTTTTTTTTCTGGCGGTAAGTTTGAAAAATGGAAGTAACTACTATCCGACCAGAGCATATGGTACAGTCCTTCTCAAAGAGAAGATGGGCCTGGCTGGCCCTCTTAGGCTCCTCTGTTTCCAGGGGAATCTGAGGGTATTGCAGGGGATGGACTGGATAGGTTTCAGGGTCCCTTGCCCCTGGGTCCCCCTTCCCCTGCCAGCCCTGAAGCTCCAACCCTTGCTCTGGTCACATCGTACATGGCCCCCATTTCTGCTTCCCTCCTTCTCCTACCTCCTGGGGAGAGTCATGGTCCGATGTACCAGCCTTGGAAAAGAGAGAGAAGAAGGAGCAGACAGGGCAGCAGGGAGGTGGCTTCCTGGCTCCTTCCATCTGGGAATCCCAGTGTTGGAGCTGTTTGTCTGTCTCTGTTGAGCTGTGAGCCTCAGGGGCCCAGCTCATGTTGTTTTCTCAGTTCGGTGGCTGAGGAGCGGCTGCTGTCAGCTCTCGACAAATAATAATAAACCTGGGAATCAGGTTTGTCAAGGGGGACTTCAGTCCCTTGATTCATTTTTAGATTTGTTTCTCTCCGTGTGTGTGCAGACAAGAGAGCACATGATGGTATCTCGGGAGAGGGAGGGCAGACCGGGGTTCCCAGGTGCTCTGGCAATCCACCCAGTCACCACCCTGAAGGTGCTGGAGGGCTCTCCTCTGTCCCTGATCACTGAAGCTGCCTGATATTGAAGAGGAAAGAAACATAATTGAATAAAAGACCTCAAGCTCTCTCCTCTCCCTGGGCCTCTCCACCTCTCCCACTCAGGTTGTTTGGCTAGAGATGAAGGAGTTGGAGATGAAAAAGAGAAGACAGGTTAGAAGGTTCCCCAGGGGCCACAGGCATGGAGAGAGGATTGACTCAGGCCACCCCAGGGCAGCAGCTGTGGCCTCCCTCCCACCTCCACCCTGGGGTGCAGCACCAGGGGGAAGGGACTCCTGGAGAGGGAGACATACTCTGAATTGAGCATCGCTGGCAAAAGCAGGATACAGGTGTGAGTGAGTGTGAAGTTTAGGACCACACCAGTGATATCTCTCTGGGACAGAGCAGCACCCACTTTTCAGCAGACAGAGCCCAATGGGGGTCATTGCTGCCATGGCTCTGCCTCCGGCAGGAGAGGTGCACACCACCTCTCTATGAGCAAAATGCAGGCACTGTGCTCACCCTTCTAGACAGTGTGCCTTTTTTTTCTTTCTGTTTTTTGTTTTATTTTGTTTAAAGGAACCAAAGGGGGAAAAATTGCCAAGTTGTAAAGTGCTTAAAGAGGAGATGCGAATCTTCATCAAAATGCTAAAAGCTGGAGGGGAGAGTAATGTGAGAACTCTTGCCTGCTATTTATGGGATTGATTCTCAGATCAAGAAGAAGCAAGCAGTTGGATGAAAGGAATTATTGTTAAGCTCCTCGGTAGGAAGATCTAATGGACAATTGCCGCTATCAGGGGGAATTAAATTGCTGTTTCAGTTTGTAAAATATATCAGCGGCTTTTTGAAGCCAGAAAAGGTGTGACAGCCAAGGCAGAGAGGAAAGTGGGAGCTCTGCCACTCGGGTCCAAGTGTGGAGAGGCAGGAGTGAGACTGGAGAGAGGGCTAGAGAGCAGGGTGGGAGTTTCTCTTCTCCCCTGGTGCATGTTAGGAAGCCCAGTTAAAAAATGCCCAAACTGGGGAATCTGGGAGGGGAAGCTGCAACCCTGGGGCTGTGGGCCCACATGTGTCTCAGGGTGGCATAGCCGTCAGTAATAGGGTGAGACAGCGGGGCTCCCCTTGGGGAAACCCAGTCAGGCTGGAGTTCAAGGAAGACAGTCCCATCCATGGAGGAGTGAGAAGCTGAGCTGGACAATGGACCCGGGGCCAGGGCCTGTCCCCAATACTGCTTAGTCACATCCTCTACTGCGGTGCCCACTAGGCCTCCCCTCACTGAACTGTGGACACAGAGGGATCCAGGGAAGATAGGCTGGGCGCAGTGAGTCCATTTGTGACCTGTTGGCCCAGCCACGCAGGGGACATATTGTTATTCCAGATGAAGAACAAACAGTAATTTGGCCTTGGAGGTGGAAAAAGGAGAGGAGGCGGAGGCCCTTGGAAGTAGGACCACAGGTCATTTGGGGAAGGCCACAGTCCTTGGGAGTTAGCAGGGGGGGTGTCTGGGCTCTCTGGTTTCACAGGAGGCTCTTACCGCTTCCAAACCCAATTTGCTCCATGTGGCAATTAAGGGTTGAAGGAGGATGGAAAGAGAGAGATCTGCACATCTCTCAGGAAGTCAGACGCAGGTAGTCCTAGCCAAAGCTCAGGCTGGCTTCCGCCCTGTCCCCCTTCTATCTCCTGGAGACCAGCATCATGATATTAGGGAATGACTGGGCACCACCTCCCAAATCAGCCTCCCAGAAAGGTGGCAAATGACAATTAGTAGAGAGCTATGAGTGGTCAAAGGGTCTGGTTGTCTTGGTTGTCATCTCTGCTTCTTGCTGAAGTCATTGGGGAATTATTTCCCAATGAATGTTCCAAGCAGGTGCTGGGGGGGGCACCAGCAAAGTGGGCCGTCTGACTATGACATTCTGCAAGGACTCAGGGTCTGTGTCAGGTGCATTGTGCCCTGGGACCTGGGTAATTGTGGAGCTGTGGCTCATTTTCCAGCTCTCAGTTGGCCAGCCTTCAGGACACTGAGTGAACAAGGGGGTCAGACCTGAGTGCAAATCCCGCTCGGTTCCTCTCCACCTGTTCCTCCTTCAGTAACACAGATACAGCCACCCTCCCTGGCTCCCGGGTCCCATTCTGAGCCTGACCTTATCAGACTAGAGGATTTCATTTGCCCCAGAGCCCCAAGACCAGAAAGACAGGCAGGAAGCAGCATCTACTAGGCGTTCCAGCCGCCCAAATCCTCAGGACCCTAAGCTTCCTCCAGGCTTCCCTGGCACATGGAGGGAAGAGGCAGGGGACCATGCTTGATGTGCTGAGGCACGGCAGGTTCCTGGGAGCTTACCCTCTTCCCACCATTCTTTAGTTCTCACCTCTCAAGGACCCTTCACTTCTTTTTGATACACTTCAACCAGGCCACTGATATGGGGGTAACAAACCCCTACTCACATTGTCAAGCTTCCCAGTCCAGTGTGTCCTCTCTCTCCCCTCTGTCCTCTTCCGCCACCCCACATTGGCCTCATCCTTTTCCCTGCCCAGTTCTTGGTACCAACTCTGTCCATGGAGCCTCAGAGACCACAGAGTTCCTGCAGACGCTCAGTTTCCACTCACTTCTAGCCTTTACTGGGTTCTGCGAAGAGACCTGGTGTGTGTGTGTGTGCCTGCGCGTGCACCCGCATGCCTGTGTTTCATTGGATAAATCCACAGAGTCACATGAAATCAGTGACAGGTTGACACCGTTATTTCAAGATTCATCACTCAGAGTTGCCAGCAAAGGAGACCTAGCCAACTTCTTCCCACCAACAACACTTTTTTTCCAGGCATAATTTATAGCACTGGGGTGAATTTGTTTCCAAAAGATGAATATCACACTATCAGCAACAGCTGCCTCTCATTTTTATTTGTTTTTAAATTTGACTCAAAGTCCAATTCTCCATACACATCCAAAGCTGTAAATCCTAAGGCGACTGATTACATGATTTAGTAAACAGGTTCTATTATATAATGCAATTAAAGCGGGGCCCTGCGACGCCACCTACAGGCTGCTTCTGGGAAGGGAGCCCGGCCAGAGATGATCATTTTGGACAAGGCTTGGTTGGGGCTGAGGGAAAAGAAACTGGATTGCGCCAGGGTTGAGGCGACTGCCCCAGAGGGAGAAGTTGAAACCAGCCAGGTTACTAATGCAGCTTTTCAGTCCCTCCTGCTGAGTTCACTGTGTTATTTCAGCCTCCTGCAAATCTGTCTAGACGTCAGAACCCAGGCCTGGGCAGCTGCTCAGAGGGAAGGGCTTGGGGTGGGGGTGCAGAGGTAACCTGGGGGCGTCTGGGATGTAGGAATTGAGGGGTCCTGGCTCCTGTCCTCAGGGCCTCTTTCCCACTCTCTGGGAGGAAGAGAAGATGGGAGCTGGCTGGACTATGGAAAGAGGCCACAATGCAATTCTTTCTATTCAATTCTACAAGCATGAATGGAGTGCTCATCGTGAGCAAAAACTTTCCGAATATTTTGGGGAAATCCCTTCATTGTGCAGTCTGAGAGGTAAAGCGACTTGTACCAGGCAGAGTCCACTGGGTGTGGAACCCAGACTTTTTGACCCTAAGCACAGGCTTTGATCACGGGAACTGAGAGCCGAGGAAGTCCTCATGGATCCTCTCATGCTATCCCAGAATTTATAGATGAGGGAATTGAGACAGAAATGGGGATGAGACTTCCACAGCCTCTGCTTGTCCCAGGGGAAGAAAAATCATGAAAACACTGCTGTGTATGTCAGAGGACAGACAAGAAGGGCTCCTGGGGGACAGTCAGGAGCTCCTCTTGGCTGCTGTGGAAGGAAGGAAAGAAAGAAGGCAGGAAGTGAGACGCAAGGTAGGCAGACCCAGGGCCACCCTCCCCTCGCCCCTGGGCTCTGAACTACACACTCTTTGGATGAATTAGGCTCTGGGGCCTCAAGGATTCTAGCTTCTTCAAAGAGTTTTTCCAAGAGCCGGTAACATCATAGAAAACCAATCCCTGAAGAGAAGAGGGGACTTACTTCCGGGGACTAAGAAAGAAACTGGAGTGGAAAGGGGGTGTAGATGAAGAAAACAAGACTATCAGAGTCCAGGAGGTTGGAAAATCACCTCCCACCCCTTGCCCTTGTGTCAGTCATGGACCCAGTCTTCAGTCTGAGGCAGGTGGGTGGGAAATGAGAGACCAAGGGAAAGCTGGGCTCTTCCTCTCCTCTCCTACCTCAGCACCGGATACAATTTGTCTCAGCTAGGGTCAGGGGCCAGGAACAAATGCTGTCAGGCCAGCTGGCCAGAGAATTCCCAATTAGACTTTGTTTCTCATCCTGCAGGCCCTGGGCCCCCAATCCCGGCACCCTGGCCCAATTACTGCCCAGCAGCATTAACCCCTTGGTGCCCCAGGCCGTTAATGGAATGTTAATTGGTCTAATGGGTTTCATGTCAACAAGTCCTAATGAGCTTCTTCCTAATGAGCTTGGTATTTTTTTTCTAAGCCTGTTTGTCAACATATTGGAGTTGGGGCTCCAGACTGAGAACTTTGTGGTGCAGGGCTGCGGGGAGCTGGAGTTGAGGAGACAGAGGGAGGTGGGCACCCTTGGACTGCCCATCACATTTTCTAAAGGGGCATCCTTCCATGCTACCCAGAGCCTAGTTCATCCAAAGAGTGTTGTAGTTCAGAGCCCAGGGGCGAGGGGAGGGTGGCCCTGGGTCTGCCTACCTAGACCACCCACATGGCCTCACTGGCACCTGAGCTCTGTCAAATGGCATTTTAACTGATTTTGATGATAATATCAGTAACACAAATGACTTCTTAGATATCGTTGTGGGGTTGAGTGTTGCATTAGGTTTTTTCCCTCCTAGCTATCATACAATAAATATTTTCAGCATTAAAAAAAAAATCCTTCATCGTGAGCCTATCTTTGATGCGAAACTTCTCTGTGGTAAACTGTTCCTCATGTGCCCTCCATTTGCAATTTTGGCTGTACTCCCTCAAATGCCCGGGTATCTGGTAACAGAGCACTTGGACCTCTGGACAGAGCGGAGCAGGCTCTCAGAGTCCCTGAGTAAAACTCAGAAGCCCTGGGCCGGCTTTGCTGGAGCTCAGGCCTGCCACTCCCATCCCCCATCAAAGAAAGTACAACAAGAGCAGGTTTTCTCAGAGCTAGGGACCCCAGCTATTGCTTGTGTTCTCCCACACCCCACTGCAGAGTCCCAGCCAAGTCTAAGACAAGATGAGTCAGATCCCCAAATTCCTCTCCAGGATGGTTGCACGCGGCCCCTCAGGACATGTGTAGCAGAACGTGGGGAGTACATGTGTGGGTGAAGAAAAGAGCCAGCTTCCAGAGATGGGCACGGGGTCTTACGCAGCTGAGTTGCCCTGCGTGTCAAGTTGCTGGAGGCTTCTGTGCCTGAGTGAGCAGAGAAGGAAACTTAAGACCCTGATGAAAAAGCCTCCTGTTCTCTTGCAGGAGAAGCCCCCAGAGGGCAATGGAGCAGTGGCCTAGTGGCCTATGGTGACCTCAAGGAGGGGGAGGGGCAAGGACCATCTGGATCCTCAGAAAAGTGTTCCTGTGTCCTCTGCTGAGTGGAGTCTGGCCCCTGCTCCACAGCTGAGTGGGCTCAGAACTGAATAAAATCCCCTCAGCCTCGTGGATGGTTGTCTCTGGGCACAGACCACTCTTAACTGTCCCTCCTCGCCCCCAGACAGGGCAGCTCTCCTGCTGTTGCAAATATTTCTAGGAACAGTACCTCTGAAACGACCCTGCCTTCCATTCATTTCACAGTGAACAAAAGAATGCGAATTAACGACTCCTCTCTCTAGCCCAAATCCTCCTCATTGAGCTTTCTTTGTTTTGCCCTCACTTTGACTTTCTCATCCACAGAATGAGGTTGCCAAAAAACCCAACCCTGAGGGTTAAAGGGAACCAGTTGCCCCTGAGAGGGAAAGAAAGCCCTTCTTCCCAGACGCAGTTCCCACCCTAACTCTGCTCCCAGGCTCCCTCTTCTGGAGGCTGCTGGCACTACAGCACTACTGCCGTTCACTTCTTTCCTCCTGATGAGCACCTTAGGATCGGAGCTCTCAGGAGGAGATCCCCGCCATTCCAACACTTAGGCCCTTATCCAAAGTTACCTTCCCCACCAGAGTCCCAGGAACCATGCCTAACTTGTTCCTTAAATAGACCTATTTTCTATATTTCCTCAGGATCCAAAGAGAAATTCTACTCATTTTAATATCCCAAATATCTGAACTCTGGAAGTTTTTTCTGATGCCTCAAGAAGTCTGCAGTCCCCCTTTCCCCCTTGCAACCCTCTTCTCACCTTCCTGGGGTGTTCTCACCTTCCTGGGGTGCTGGCCACCACCAGACAAAGACCCAGCCATGAACAGAGGCCTTGATTCCCCTGCTTGAAGAGAGAAGTTCCCCTCATTGCTCCTTATGGGCCCCTTTGCAAAAGGAAATTGGATCTGGCCACCCAGCATGTGTGAGATGGGCAAGACTCTGAGTGCTTTTGTTGCAAGGATGTCCTCGTGGTCCCTCTTCTGGAGTAAGGCCAGGGCGGGGCGAACTATAGGCAATGAGGCCAATGGGAATTGTGCTGCAGTCACAGCGTTTCTAGCACAAAAAGAGCCATCACTCCCTGCACTTTCTCCACCGGTACCTACCTCCACCTCACCTTCTTTCTTGCAGGCCTGTTACCTCCCTTTCCTAACCATGCCCCTTGGAGAAAAGACCTTGCCTTATTTATCTATTCCACCACACCCCTAACACAGCTATCTGCACAGAGTTGATTCTTGATAAACATCTATTGAATGAAACATGAATTTCCAGTACTTTTTGTAGAAGGTCAGAGCTTACCTGGTACTTTGGAGACTCAGGTCCGGTCAGGGTATATCTTACTTTCCCTTCCTGACAAAGAACCAGAAGAACAAAACATACACACACATACATACACACACACACACACACACACACACACACACACACACACACACACACACACCTGGAGACCCACCCAATAGTGCAGCTCCAAAACACTATCAAATGCCCACAGAATTCAGGTATTTGAACATTTTGGAAGATTCTGGGGCAGGTCAGCCTGGAAGAAGATGGAGCCCCAGTCCCTCAGGGAGAGGGGAGTGACTGGATTCTGTACTCTCAAAGGTTTCTGGCCCATCAGCACTTTCCCAGGAGAAGGGCAGGTCCCACATTCTTAGCAATCTCCCACTCCACGATGGACAGTCAGTCCTGTATCAGGAGGCACCGAACTTGTGGTTTCCAGATCTAAATATTTCAGAGCATCTACAGTAGCTCAACAGCGCTCTGGGCATTCTGTTTCCTTGGGTGGTACTGCCAGACTGTCTCCACTTACAGCACCACATTCTGGTTTAAGAGGAAATCTTGAGGGCCCATGGGGACAGTTCTCTCACTTAGTGGTAATGGGGAAGGGATGATGGGTATGGCACGGTGGAGCAGACTCGGAGCTGGGAAATGAGATTTTGGTTCCATCCCTGCTTCACTCACAAGCTCCCACCCTGCTCCCCCCACCCCCCATCCCATCTCCCTCCCCACAAACACAAGTCATTCCTCTTGACCTCTGTCTTCTCCACTATATAAGGCAGGTAGACCCTTCAACTCTGACAGCTCTTTTGGCCCTACATTCTGATGACTCGGTATTGAACCAAGGCTAAGGAAAGTCTTCCTTAATAGCATGTGCAGGCACATCCACACGTTTGTAGTCACAAGCATGTTCCCTGCCTCCTTCCTTTCCCCAAGACCTCCAAGGAGTCACCCTCGGGCTGCCTCTGAGGATGCATGTCCTGTACCACCACTAGGGAATGTGGGGAGCTCACTTGGGAGGGGTGAACCTTGTGTCTGGGGACCTGGAGCCAGAGGGTTGGGGGTCTGAGACCTTCTCGCCCCTGTGAGTACTGTGCTGCTCCAGAGAGTCTGGGAAAGGGTGGGGCAAGGAGCACCCTTGTCACGCAAAGATGAGATGAGGCTGGGGGCCCTCCCTGAAGGAAGGTGCATATCCGAATGGCCTCCAGTCCCTCTGTGCTGCCACCAGCCCAGCCTTCTCTCCCTCCCCACCCACTCCTCACACACACACACCAGGTCAGAGCTGATACTGAACAAAGCATCGCTGCAGGGGTACAGGTTGTTTTACATATGATTTGAATATTGTTTCTTTCAAGTCAAAATAGCACAGCAAGCCCCTCCCCACCCAGGCCTCTCTCTTTAGCTGTCATTTGTTCCCCAGAAGGGCCTCCAGCCCCTGCTATATCCAGTCAACCCAGGTAGCCCAGCCTGGAAAAAATGTGGAGCTGGTTGATGTCCAAGGCTTGCCTGCACTCGGTGGTATTAACGGTGTGGCCCCTCTCTTCTGTCCACAGATCCTCGATGTGAATCAATCCCATGATGCAACATGCCTCCCCAGCCCCAGCTCTGACGATGATGGCCACGCAGAATGTCCCTCCCCCACCCTACCAGGACAGCCCACAGGTGAGTGTGCCAGGGGCCGCTGCTTCAAATGCAGGTCAAGGAGGAACGGAGGGATCGAGTGTGGTGTCCTGCAGAACTCCAGCTCAGGCTGGGACTTTCCAGGGGTGCGGGCCGACAGGCAAAGCCTGGCCTCCCACAACTGTATCCAGGCAGCACTCTGGGCTCTCCCCCTGTCGGGCCTGGGGAGGCAGAGTCCTGCACACACAGACCCCGAGGGGAGTCACTGCATTCAACCAAATACCAGGTTCAGACCCTACTTAGGTAATTCTGTCCCCAGCAACTAGGACCACAAGCCACAGCAGTGATCCTAGTCCTATCAACCCCCAACCCCACAGACATCAGATAAGCGCTGCTGAAGGCCTTTGTCATGCCTGGGGCAGAAACCACAGCTAGGGAGACCCAGGTACAAAGTGTAAGTAGAATCTGCCTTTGAAAAACTTGCTACTTAGAGACTCCTGAGTGCCAGATCTGCCTGCCTATAAAAAGTGTCTCTGTTCTCTCCAGGACTCTGCTCAGCTTCTGTGTAGAAAAAAGCTAGAATTCTTTCCCTGTGCTTCCAACCCCTCCCCTCTGGTATCCACCAGATTTCACACCTCAACTCAGACACAGCAGCCCCATGACTTCTTCTGAGATCCCCTCCCCGCACTGGCTGCCCCTCTGGCAGCAGGCACCGGTGCCCTCTCTCCAGCATCTTCTCACTGTCTACACATCGACTCCTCTCCTGCTTCTGGAAGCCTGGCCCGGCTTTTGTAGCTTGCCTTCCTCCAATGCTCAAGACCAACCCCTTCTCATCGGTGCCTCCCCGTATGCCTCCTATATGCCCTCAGTTCTTTTGAGACTGAGTCATGCGGCTGTGCTTTCACGGAAGGCTCCATCCCCTGTCCTTTCCCTTCACTCTCTCCTGTTTTCTCTACCCTGGTCTCTCCAGTCAGTATGAATTCAATAATTATTTATTGCATATCTGTGATGTGAAACGCACCCAGTAACATCATCCATTCACTCACATCCCCTGTGCAGCGAGTGTTTGCTGCGTGCCGTGTGCCAAGCCATCATTCTCACTGCTCCAGCAGTCATTCTCTGCCCTTCCCTGTCATCCCTCCCTCACTGGCATTTCAAACACAGCTACTCTCGTGAACCACATGGAAGATCTGTGCAGGACGAAAGGGGTATTAAGATGCAGATGCTGGGTGGGTAGACTGCTCACATTAGGTCCTGTAGCCCTGTCGCACCCAGCCCGGTGTAAATGTGTTGTAGCTACTCTATACATCTTTATTATCTTGTCGGATGATGTGGGGCCATTTTCCAGAGTGCCCAGCATGCAGACTACCTTTGACTCCTCTCCCCCTGAAAGTCCAAAAGCCCTGGTCATTAACCGATCTCCAAGCACGTGTCCTTTGGTCCACAGCCTGCTCCCACGTGTCAACTTCATGTTTCTTTCCCAGCTCTCCCAGCCTAACCTCATGTCCAGCGAGCCCTCAACCCACACCAGTAGCTTTCCACGAATGGCCGCAGGGTTGGACTTGGCATTGAAATGGCTCCTCTGTTGAATAGCTTCCAGACATCCAATACAATGTCAGGGCTCTTCCCTTTACAGTTCCAGATCCCAGAGATGAAGCTCAGGTGAAGCCGCCACTGATGGGGCCTTCTGCCTCCCAAGAAAAAGTGAAAAAGAGAAGGGGAAGCTAAGGGCCATAATAGGGAAGACCACCCTTCCTCAGTAGAAGCAGACCCATTCTCTCATCTGCTCAGCCAGTGTTGGGGACCCCTCAGGGGATTGATTAAGAGGCAGAAACTCAGCCCCACTTCTTTTGTAACTGGATACTCTCTCCAGGTTCCATGGTCGGAATGAGGAACAGAGATGGGGGCCCTTCTTGTATTTAGCAGGTGGTGGGTGCCAAGGCCCACACCCCCAGCCCCAAGGCTCAAGGATAGACCAGGGAAGGACCGAGAGCTCAGAGAATACTGCATTGGCATTGCTGGCGGTGGCTGCTTCCCTCCTGCCCACCCCTCCCCATTTTGCTTGCCTGGGCAGCTGGGAGAAGTTTTGGCTTGGTGGGGATTAGCAGGAGAGCTGCAGCAAGGGCCTGTGTTGTCCAAGACTGCTGATCCAGGAGCCTAATTTAATTATCAACATACAGCTGGATTAATAAATCCCAGCTGCTGAGGGGGGGTGATGGAGGTGGGGCTGCAGCCCTAAGACTCCCAACCCCTCAGAAGTTCCCCCTGAGCTACTCTAGAATTTGGGGGGAAGAAGGGAAGTTCCAGTTCTCCATCTAAGATCCCAGAGCAGAAGCCACATGTAGGGTCTGTCCCAAGGTGCTCCTTTAGGAGGATCTGCCAGAACTTCGCCATTGAAAATATTTACATCTACAGCAAAGGAATAATTTGCCCTGGGGAAGCCATCATCTACTTGTTACCCCAGAGATCTAGACAGGAAGCCTCAGTGTTTATGGTGAAGTGACAAGGCCAAGATCTTAGGGTCTTTATGGCTTCACTAAGCAATTGGGCTAAATGGCCATTGGACTTCCCAAGCTGAGTTGGTTTCCAATGAAACCATTCAGGATGGGGGGCTAAGAGAGGGAAGTCAGGGGCAGGGATGGAGTGAGAAGGACAGAGGGGGTGGGTGAGGTCCCTGGAGCAAAGGCTCTGACTCATGCAGAAAAGGCTGTTCTTTCCAGAATGTGCTGGCCTCTGAAGCTAATTGGCTTTGGGGGCTCTTCCGCCCACTCTTTAGGAGTTCTAGAAGAGACTCCCTCATAGGAATGACTCTTCCACATGCGGTCGGCTGCTGGGATTTTCTGCTGGGGAATTTGTGTGGTCTTCCCGCCTTCTTCCCCTTGTGCTTTCAAGAGACTGACCCCAGCTTCTCAGGGGAAGCCCTGCTGCACATCCCCCAATGCTCATTATCCTGGAGAACCAGCTGCTCTTTGATACTCTATGTCTTCAGAAAAGCAGGGCCTGATGGGATCATGGGTCAGAAACCCTGGGGAATTGGGTCCTAAATAGCGTCCTCAGGAAACAAGGTCCACTCCCTCCTCAACCCTTTAGGTCTAATCTCTTTACTTTTGGACCCTGTATGACTTGTTTCCTCAAGGCCCAGACAGTTGAGCCTATCTCTCCATCACCTCCTCAGAAACCCAGTTTCTTCCACAGGCAACAAATGGACAGTCTCTGATATGAAGTCCCCAAAATGAAAAAGGAAGCGAGAAGCAGAGCCCTCCCTCTGAGACCCATGCAGGCGTTTTAATAATGTTCCCGTTGTGCTAAGGGCTAACAATACCGAACATAATCTATTCAAATGCACAGGAGAATCTCACTTTGGAAAATTAGGAATCTGCATTAAAAAATTCCCAAGCCCCGGACCTTCTTTATAATAAATTAGAATTTTTTTTCAAGGCAAGTTCTTAACTTGGCAATTTCATTTTTGAAGTTTGGGGAATAAAGTTATTAAAACGAGGGAGGCTTTTTTCCCTTCCCATTCTAGTAGTGAAGCATTAATGGTTATGGCTCCATGCTATTTGGACATAAGCCAAGTGGTATGACAGCTAAGTGGCATCTAGCCTCCCAGTTCTGTTTCAGCCCATCCTGGGCAGATTCTGTGATTACATGTAAGGACGTCACTCTGTGTTTAATGTGCATTGAAGACTGACTGTATGTTTAGAAAGTGCAAGAGCAACAACCCAGTGGAACCCTCCCTGTGGCCTACTTCCTCCTTCCAGTGGCTTCCTGTTAAATTCTGCCAAAGTAGCAGTGCCCTCTACTGTCCACCTACAGTACCTCGATTCCAGCATGCTGTAGCTGAGTCTTTGATACAGACTGTCAAATATTGCCCTGAAGAGGTATGGGCAAGTTACCAAAATGGTAGAAATTCTGTGATGATTGTTGAATGACAACATTGTCTCCAAGGAGACCTTGATATGAACTAGTTCCTCATTTCAATGCATTGTGACAGTTCCAACATCACTCCTCCTGTTTTTCTGCATCTCTGCCACAGTGGGCCTGGCCATCTGTCACCTGGACTCTCACAGACTCCTCCTCCCACTGCCCCAGCACCTCTGCTGACCCTAAGATCAGCTGACTCTACTATTGCTGTCCTCTCTTGCACCCCAGCAAGGAACACTCCAACCTCCTTTCCAGAATTTTCTTGGTAACACACAACCACCCTGTCACTCCTTCTAGGCAAATGCCTTACATTCATGTACTCTGTCCCCACTTCAGAAATGTCCTTCAAGTCCTCCTGTAACACCCATATGCAATGGCACCCACCAGGCAAAGTTCTGTCTTCTGCAGTTTGGTCAGCAACTCCAGGAAGCTGTCTGGATTCACCAGCGAAGGCAACAGCTTCTCTACTCTCACCTTCCCACACAAACTGAACTCATTGTCAGCATCCCCCTCCCCACTCTTCCTCAAACACAGACACATACCTACTGTTCCACAAATATCTTTGCCCTTGACTTATAGGCAAGACAAATATTTTATCTGGTCTATTGAGTATGTATTCAATGTTTAGTATGCTTCTGTCTGCATGTCCTCAGCATGTCGGCTGCATGAGCATTTGACTAGAAAGCAGAAATCCTAGTGAACTAGGCATATCCCGTATGGATGTGGGCACTCAATTGATAGTTTAGGAACAAACTGATGATAGGGGCAGCTAGGTGCTTTCATAGCATGTCTTGGTGATGGGTGATATTTAAAAGGCTTTGGCAGTTCATCAAGGTGCAGCCTCATTTTTGACCCAAGAGAAGCAAGATAGGCAAAGTCAGAACTTATAATTGAGGACCAGTGTGGGAAGCTGACTTCAGAAGGAAGTCAGGCATTTATTTGCTTGAGTTGGTTTGGCAAAAGCTGCATCCCTCTGCCCCCCTTCATCCTCCAGCAACCCTAGGGGTAACGAGAATGGTGTCCAGAACCCCAGCACACTGTGCTTGGAGATCTGGAGTCAAGACTATACTGTCTCACCGACCATTTAAGAGGAAGACTAAGGCTGAGACCCACTACATTGGGGAAATCCAGACCGGTCCCCCCTGTCCCCCTGACCACCTTCTTTCCCTCCCCATCCTAGTACCATTCCCACTCCAAGCAGGGATAGGGGAGACAGACATCCTGGGGAAGCTGGATGGGCTTTGATCAGTCATTAGGATCCCCATGCTGGTTTCATTAACTGGAGGCAGAAGGGGGTGGCTGGGGCCCCTGGCTGTGAATGGCCTCTGTCCAGGCCATGCAGCTGTGACAGGCAGAAGCGGGTTCAGATGTTTTCACACTTGCTTTACATTCCTCTCATCTCTTTAAGGGCTGGAGCCCCCTGCCTTGCAGGGCCCTCTGCTCAGCTGCCTGTGAAACACATTTGCTTTGCAGCAATAGAGTTAATTCAGCAGCTTTGAAAGTTCCCCTAAGCCTTTTCTGTGGCTGTGATTGACGGCTCCCTCTGCCCCTGGGGGCAACACCCCAGGGACTATTTGGGGGACCCACCTTCCCTTGCTTTGACTCATCAAAACAGACTCTTCTCTTTCTTTTTTCTTCTCTCTGGGCCTTTTTTCTCTTTGTGCACAGTGACCTCTCTCTCTGCCTGCTTGGGCCACCCATGTCTTTAAACTGGACATATCCCTGAACTCCAACTCACTCAAGACTCAGAGTCTGCGTTGTGTAAGGGGCACAAACACCCTCCAGGTCCAACCATGAGGCCTTTATGCCTATGCCCCATGGAAGAGAGAGTGGGTTGGCAGCACTACTTTAAAGCTTGTGGCCGGGCTCAGTGGCTCAGCCTGTAATCCTGCGCCTTTGGGAGGCTGAGGTGAGTGGATTGCCTGAGCCCGCGCGTTCGAGACCCGCCTGGGCAACTTGGTGAGACCTCATCTCTACAATAAATCAAAAAATTAGCTGGGTGTGGTAGCGTGCACCCGTAGTTCCGGCTACTTGAAAGGCTGAGGCGGAAGGATCACCGGAGCCCAGCAGGTCGAGGCTGCGGTGGCTGGGAGCGGCCACTGCACTCCAGTCTGGGCGACAGAGTGAGACTCCAACTCAAAAAGATAAATAAATAAAAATAAAAAAATAAAGCTTGTGGAGAAGCACGCTAATGGCCTGGTCTAGATTTTTTTATCTTATGAATTACTACCTTAATTGTGATATTTGCCAAAAACACAGAGATTTTATTGTCTACCTCCTTGTCCCCAAGCAGGACGAGTGCACTAAACAGCTACAAAAATAGTTAATGGCCTGAGGATACAAAGCCTAAAATAAATCAGGGGACAGGTGATCTAAGCCGGAAGCGGGTCTGAGGAGCACTTTCCATGCTCTGCTACCCTTTCCTGTGCAATTGGCCTTCAAGGAGCTCCGGTGTCTGTGTGGCCCAGCAGGAGGGACGTGGGTGAGTTAGGGGCCCCTGGGTATTTATTGTCCTTGGAGTTTGTGGTCTGGAGAGGGAGAGTTGGGTGATTCAATCTAGTCGAAATTCAGAAATCTTAGGCCTTGCCTCAGCTCCGCTGCTGATGAATTATACAAATTTAGGCAAATAACTTCAGTACTGTTTCATTCACTCACTCATCCATTCAATAAATATTGAGTGCTTTCTGTAGGTCTTGCAAATTTTGTGCTATGTGCTGGGGGTGCACAATTAACAAGGCTCCTCCCCTAATGGAGCTTATCGTCCATTTTCGGCCTCAATTTCTGCATTGGTAAAATGGGAATAACTTCTGCCCTATCTGCCCTGCAGGATTGTTGAGATTATGGGTAGAAAAAGCAGAGTGGTGTTTCTTGGCTTCTTTTCACCCATACCCCTGACTTGATTTTTTGCTCTGTCTGCACATCTCTAGCAGACCATTTTGGACTGAACCTTAGTTATTTTTTATTAGGAACACAATAGGCATATCACATATGTTTCCAGCTATAAACACCCCTTTACACACTCACATACATAGAGGCATGTACACACTGAGATTCTGAAGAGCCCACTGGAAATCCCTGGACTGGGACTACTACAAAAATGAGGGGTTCTCCAGAGCTGGGTGGGAAGGGTGGGGAGCCGTCAGTTCCCAGGGAACTGCACAAAGCTGAGAAGTCAAGGCCATGGCTTGAGGTCCACAGCTTTCCCCTTATTAGCCTCCTGTCAATAACACCCCAGGAGATGTAGTTAGGGACAGCGAACATTTTATGAGCTCCATTTTGTAAACCACTGCCTACAAACCCCTTTAAAATTAATTAAATCGCCGGGCTCAGTGGCTCAGCCTGTAATCCTGAGCTTTGGGAGGCTGAGGTGAGTGGATTGCCTGAGCCCGTGGGTTCGAGACCCGCCTGGGCAACTTGGCGAGACATCATCTCTACAATAAATCAAAAAATTAGCTGGACATG
>NW_007251338.1:262624-262889 GCF_000164805.1 Carlito syrichta | reverse complement strand
AACAAAAAAAAAAAAAAAAAAATTAATTAAATCCCCCGTTGTACACCACCAAGCAACTCTGCTATGGGCTGTTCTATCTGGTTGGTACAAAATCAGAGCTGGCGGGAGTGGAGCTAGGCCCACTGTCCCAGGATCCTCTAAGAGCTACATTGGGCAGCACTGGCTCTGCTGCTCATCCTTCCTCTCCTTGAGCTAACTAGATTGGGGGTTATTTTTTTTTTTTTTTGAGTTGGAGTCTCACTCTGTCGCCCAGACTGGAGTGCAG
>NW_007251338.1:258753-262555 GCF_000164805.1 Carlito syrichta | reverse complement strand
GGCTCAGGCCATCCACCCACCTCAGCCTCCCAAAGGTGCGGGATTACAGGCTGAGCCACCGAGCCTGGCTGGTTGGGGGTTGTTTTGAGGAGCCTTATTTGCCCTCTCCCCCTTTGGGGATCCCTGAGCCCCTTAACACATCCCTCAATCATTCCCTCCTTTGGTCCATCATCCAATCATTTAACAAACACACTGGGTGCCTACCATGATCCAGGCACAGGAGCCGGGAAACCAACCTCAGGGAGACAGACAGGTGAAGGGTCCCAGCATTTGCAGGTGTTGAGGTTAGAAGTATACACAGATGAGGCAGGGATCGAGTCTACCTGGGACTAGAGGTGTGTAGGGAAGTCGAAAAGACTTCTTGGGAGAGTTGAGGCTGCAGCTGGTCAGGTTGGAGGCAGGGAGGAGAAATGAGGACACTTCCTGCTGAGGCGGCTGTGGGAGCAAAGGCATGAAGATGTAAACCATCGGGCATGTTCCAGCAACCCCACAAAGTGGATCTGACCGGGTGCAGGGTGAGGGGAGGAATGCTGTGCAGGAAACAAGGCTGAGGTTTGAGGGGTCAGTGGGCAGCAGGCCTGGAGCTCCCATGTCCCCATCCCCCCCAACATCGACCAGGCCCTGTGCTGTCTCCCACCTGTTCAGACCAAAGCTGATGTTTACCAAGTGGCTTCAAGCCCTGACCTCGTCCCAGGTCTTTGGCCTCTCTGCCGCTTGCCCGGAAACTGATCCTGTACCGGGCTTGCCCTTGCACTGGAGGAAGTGCTAACTCCCTGGAAGCCCAGTCCAGTGGCCTGGAGCCTTAGCGGCCCCTAGTGGACCAAGCCTGGGCAACCCCTGGGGGTTCCTGCAGTTCCTGGGGGCTGGTCAGTTCCCACTGTGCCCATGTCAGGTGGTGGCTCAGAAGACGAGTGTCCTCTCGGGAGGAGTATCTGTGCTGAGAAGGTATAGGCTTAGGTTGTCCATGGTTTGTTTGTAGGAAGGAACCCTGAAGGAGGTATGTGGGTGTTAACAGTCACAAAGAGTAAGACTATGTTAGGGGAGGGTGCATTGGGTGACATGGGAGGTGTGAGCACTGGAGCCTCTGAGGTGGAGTATGGTTAGGGGTAGGATTTGAATTTGGATTCAGAGAAAACTAACAAAAGGAAGTATTAAAATGCTTAGAAACCAAGATTTGCCGAGGACCCACTGTTTGCAGTGTAACCTCACATATGAGCTCATGATAGTCCTGGAAAAAGATATTATAAGTTCCGTTTTTTTTCTGAGTTGGAGTCTTACTCTGTTGCCCAGACTGGAGTGCAATGGCACACTCCTGGCCACCACAGCCTCCACCTGTTGGGCTCCGGTGATCCTTCCACCTCAGCCTTCCAAGTAGCCGGAATTATAGGTGCACGCTACCACACCCGGCTAATTTTTGATTTCTCGTAGAGATGAGGTCTCGCCAAGTTGTCCGGCGGGTCTCGAACCTGCGGGCTCAGGCAATCCACTCACCTCGGTCTCCCAAAGCGCTGGGATTACAGGCTGAGCTACTGAACCCAGCCATAAGTTCCATTTTTTACCTGATGGGGAAACAGACTCAGAGGAACTGAGCCACTTGCCCAAGGAGACAAGCTGGTGATGGGTAATGCCTCCTTCCATGACACCATGAGCCCCCTTTTCTTGCATCTGAGTTCCTACTTGCTCCCCTTCCCTGGGAGCTGACTTAGAGTGAGTTCCTGTACCAGGGGTAGTAAGTACCATCTGGCAGGACCCAGGACAGCCCACATGAGAGAAGCAAAAGCAGCCAACCCTCAGGGTGTGGGTTGCAGGTTGTGTGGATTAGATTAACAATAACAGCCTGTATGCTGGATATCTACTATGTGCCAGCCGCTTTGCATACATTGTCTCCTTTAATTCTAAAAGCCCTGTAACTTAGGTATCATAATTCCCATTTTATAGATGAAGACTCTGGATCGGACAGGTTGAGTAACTTGTCCAAGTCACACAGACAGGGAGAGAGCCAAATCCAAAGTAGATGTTCATCCCAGTACATCGTGCTGTGTCCCGTTATCTCCAGCCGTGGGCTGGACGCCCACTGCTCCCAGTCAGTGTGTGGTCAGGGACTATGGACTTCTCTGTGGTGGCCTGAGGCATTCAGGCTCAAGAAGATAAATCTGCAGCTAAAATGGTAGCAGTTGATGGGAAGGCCCACACACTACACCAGTCATCCCTGTATCCAGCAGATATTTTGGATACCCTTGGTATCTAACACTGGGGCTACAACAGGAAACAGAAAAGACCTGGTCTCCGCCATCAAGAATCCTGCAGGCTAGTCGGGGAGAGAGGCGAGTGAGCAGACAAGTCGCAGCAGTGTGCTAAGGGCCATGCCCGCGTGGAGCAGGGGATCTGACCCGGTTCCAGATGCTCTGCCAGCATCCGCTGAAAGAGGCAGCAATCCGCACAACGGTGGTGGGAGGTAGGAAGCATCACTCCATATCCCAGAGGAGGAACCTGAAGCCCCAAATGGTAACTTATATCTCCATTTTTCGACAGTGAGTGGTAAGAGTGGAATTCAAATGAGCTATGTCTGAGGCCAATGCCTCTGTTCCCCCCAAGTCAACTACCCTTCCCCAGGAGGGTCTAAAAGGACCTTGGCATTTTCCTTTATTTTGAACCATCTGCTCCTACCTCCCATGAGCAACAGAGAGAAGTTCTATCGAAGGGAAGCCGGCAGGAGGCAGCCACTGAATGCAATTCAAGTCGGGCCTCCGGAAGGTTTGAAGTGTCCTGCAGGCAGGTGTCTTCTGGACTCTAGACCTCCAGGTTCCTCTGCAGCCTCTCCCCCAGGGAAGTCAACACAGCAAGGAGCTACCTTCAATTAATAAACCATTGGTGCCTTCCTATTTGGATTCCCCTTAGAAGAACTGTTTTTGGCACAATCATTGTCAAGGGCATTGACTTGAACTCGTGAGAGGTTTGTGGAGGGACACAGACAAACTGGGACTAGCAGTGAGGATGGGTGAACTAGGTAGAGACCTAGAGTTGGGAGGTGAAGTTTCATTCTGATTCTAGCCCCTCCTCTCCTCCTGCCTCCTTTTTCAAAGAGGATGGGGGGAAAAAATCTTCCCATTCTCCTTTCCAAATAAACGTAATTAAGGCTGAGGCGGAAGGATCGCCAGAGGCCAGCAGGTCAATGCTGGGGTGGCCGTGAGCATGCCACTGCACTCTAGCCTGAGTGACAGAGTGAAACTCCTCTTCAAAAAAAAAAATCGTAATTAAATGCATCAGTTCTGGTTGGATCTCTCAGCCTCTACAAATTTTACATGCTTGCACACACTTCTGACAACCCCAACTCATTTCACTCTTTTTTAGGATGGCGAAAGAGAAAACCTTCCTCTCAAGATGTCACAAACCAAGAATCTGGGCAGGAGCTCTTTAGTTCCAAGCTTAAAGCAGGTCTGGTTCTGGCTAGATCGTGGAGAGAAGTCCAGTGGTTATTGCATCTATAGAAGGGAAGTGCAAGGAGGAGTAGGCCCCCGGGTCTTTGCCCTGGGAAAGGACCCCGGGCCAAGAGAGGAGATAGGACACAGAACCCTGTGTAGGTACTGGGCACAGCATCACATCTCCCAGAGGCCTCCCCAGGGAATGCTGCCTCCTGCCCCGTCATTAGCCACTGCCATTGTCTGGTTCTCTTGATCAGTCCTCACAACCTGGGAGTAGGTATTATCGTCTACATTTCTTTTTTTCTTTTGAGTTGAAGTCTCACTGTCGCCCAGACTGGAGTGCAGTGGCCGCTCCCAGCCACTGCAACCTCGACCTGCTG
>NW_007251338.1:256093-258733 GCF_000164805.1 Carlito syrichta | reverse complement strand
ATGCCCAGGCGAGTCTCGAACCCGCGGGCTCAGGCAATCCACTCACCTCAGCCTCCCAAAGGCGCAGGATTACAGGCTGAACCACCGAGCCCGGCTATATCATCCACATTTTACAGATTAGGAAACCAAAGAGGCAAGGAACTTTCCCCAAAACATGTGGCTAATAATTGGCAGAGGAGCATGAAACCCAGAGCCAGATTCTCTGCTTCTCCCACTCTGAGATTTTCTGATCTACCAAACAGCTCTCAGGACATTGTTCCACTTTGAATCTCCTCTGTGCATTAGCTTCCCCTGGTTGAAAAGGGACAGTCCTCCATGCCTGCAATGAAGCCATACCCGCACCCTGTCTCCAGTGGACTGCCTAGACAGGGTCTCCGAAGTGCTCTGAGGTCTCCTTGGATAAAAGGTCCAAATCTGGAGTGACCAATTCTGAGACCAGCTGTGAATGCACCAAGTGGCCTCCTGGAGTATGTTAGGCTAGTTTCTTCACATGCCAGACCAAGGATAATGGAAGAAAGCTGCTTGATGAGAAACCCTGAAGTTGATGATGTGTTAGTAAATATTTAACAACTGGTTCTCTGGGGTTGGGGTTGGGGGGACAGAGGCAGGCCCTGATTTGCAACATTTGCCAATTTCCGTGGTGTAAATGTTTCACCATGGCCAATTTCAAGCTACCAATGTGATATTATCCAGTTTGCAAAGTTTCTGAAAGCTTAACAGTTGACTTTCACAGTTGAGAACAAGGCAGCTCTAGCACAAAGTTTAATGACCACACCTTGCCCCTGCTTCACTCAGCTCCTCCCCTGCTCCTACCCTTTAGGCTATGCTTCCCAGTAACTTTCCCCAAAACTTACCTCATGTTACCCCCAGCCCCTGGCCCCTGACCCTGTGGACAGCTGCAGGCCCTCTCCCTTTGAGCTCCAATTCTTAGGAAATAGATGTCTCTGGCCAGAAAAAGAAACCCTATTTGGAGATAAACACTCATTCTCCCAACCTGGAGGAAATGCAGAGTTTGCTGAATTGGCCCCTGTGAGCTATGTAAATTTGAGTCATCATCCTCCTCAGACCAGCTCTGCTGTCCTCTTCTTGCCCTCCCCCCTCCCCCAAGTAACATCCTCTCAGCTGGAGCCTCTTGGGATGCTGGCAAGTGATGGCTTTGGATTTACATCTTATTCTGAGCTTTCCTCTTTGACCAAGCAGGGCTTTCCCCCCACCTTTCCCCCAGTCCTTCTCAGGAAGGGGGAGGTGAGAGGAAAAGGAGCATTCTCTCACCCCTCCCATCCTAGAAGCTCATCTTCATAGAAGCCCCTTGTGGATTTTGTCAAGGATGTGGGGAAATTCACTCTCAGTGAGCAGAGTAGAGTGTACCACTCCACCCTACATTTCACCCTCAAACAAGCTGTGCAGATGTAGCCGTGTCTTGCTTTATGACAGAAGTACATTCCGGAAATCTCGTGTTTAATAATAACAACCACTCCTCCATCTGTGAAGCACTCTAGAGTTCCCAGAGCACTTTTACATGCTGTATACATCGTCAAATCCAAGTCTCATACCAACCCTGTGTGGTGGGTGGTGATTATTAAAACACCCTTCACAGTGTCAGAGCCTGTCAGTGTTGGAGGGGACTTCAGATGTCACCTAACCCAGCCACCCAGCTAAAGCTCCCATCTCCGCCACAGCAGCCAAGCTGGTTCATCTGTCTCTGCTTGGCCCCTGCAGTGGCAGGAAACTCCATCTCCTGGAGGCCATCAGTCCAACCTTAGAGAACCTTGGAGAGATATTATTTATCTCCTTGTTATATATCTAATGCGTTGTCTGTAGTTTGGCCCTTTGGGGCATATAGAACAGAGCTGATACAATCTAATCCTCTCATTCAGATATTCAAAGGGGGTTCTTGTGTCTTCCCATCTCCACCTACCCCCCAAATCCTGCTTATAAATTTCAGGTTCAAATATTCCTCAAGTAATGTAGTTCAGAATCCCTTCACCCTCATGATCACCTCTCCTCTGAATGTACTTTCATGTACTTGTTTAATCAGAGTAGGACAGGACCAGAAGCTTCCTCATGCAATGAGTTATGCTTCGGTCAACACATCCTCAGATAGCACTAGTTTAGGTCAGTTTTCCTCGACAGACATATTATACTTTGGACATATTGAGCTAGCTGTAGACTAAAACACTACTGTTGGGCCATGTCTTTCCTGCTTTGCACTTACAGTATTGATCTTGGCAGCCCCAATGTTAGGGGTATTAAATTTTAACTTATTAGAGGAAAATTAATCTTGTATTTATTTAACCAATTGCCAAAATCTGTAAAGATCTTTTGGATTCCAGTTCTGTTATTTGTAAGTTTGTTGAACATTTTTTAAAGACATCCTCTAAATCACTGATAAAAATGTTGAAGAGGGCCTAGCACCATGGTTCATGGCTATAATCCCAACACTTTGAGAAGTCATGAAGGGAGGATTGCTGGAGCCCAGGAGTTTGAGACTAGTCTGGGCAACATAGCAAGATCTTGCCTCTACAAAAAAAAAAAAAAAAAAGTAAAGGGGGAGGAGGGGGCACACCTTATCGACAAGGGTACCTGCATAATGAACATTTGTGTACCTAACCCTGAATTGTACCCCACATTTTAAATAAA
>NW_007251338.1:221600-255827 GCF_000164805.1 Carlito syrichta | reverse complement strand
AGAGTGGTGGCTCAGCCTGTAATCCTGAGCCTTTGGGAGGCTGAGGTGAGTGGATTGCCTGAGTTCGAGACCCACCTGGGCAGCGAGACCTCGTCTTACAATAAATCAAAAAATCAGCCGGGCGTGGTAGCGCTTGCCTGTAGTTCCGGCTACTTGGAAGGCTGAGGCGGAAGGATCGCCGGAGCTCAGCAGGTCGAGGCTGCGGTGGCCGGGAGCTGCCACTGCACTCCAGTCTGGGCGACAGAGTGAGACTCCAACTCAAAAAAAAAAAAAATTAGCCAGCTAATGCAGGGCTTGGTGGCTAAGCCTGTAATCCCGCGCCTTTGGGAGGCTGAGGTGAGTGGATTGCCTGAGCCTGCGGGTTCGAGACCTGCCTGGACAACTTGGCGAGACCTCATCTCTACAATAAATCAAAAATTAGCCGGGCGTGGTAGCAAGCGCCTGTAGTTCCAGCTACTTAGAAGGCTGAGGCGTAGGGATCGTCGGAGCCCAGCAGGTTGAGGCTGCGGTTGCCGGGACTGGCCACTGCACTCTAGTCTGGGTGACAGAGTGAGACTCCAACTCCAAAAAAAAAAAAGTTAGCCAGCTACACAGGAGGCTAAGGCAGAAGAATCCCCTGAGTCTAGGAGGTCAAGACTGCAGTGAGTCATAATTGTGCCACTACACTCCAGCCTGGGTGAGAATGAGACCCTAACTCAAAAAAAAAAAAAAAAAAAAATATATATATATATATATATATATACACACACACACATACACATATATATAGAGAGAAGAAAACCAAGGAGGAGGCATGTGACACTCTTCTGAAAACTTCCGCCAGGCTGGCATCTATCCTTTTTCATCCCCTTGGGTATGCTTTACTAATCCACACAGCTGTCCACCAGGCTACATCTCTTCATACTTTCTACAAGGATATAATGGGAAATACCTTGCTGAGATCACTTGCTCCGTGTTTTTTTATCTACAAGCTTAATAATTATGTCAGATCCACAAATTGAGCTCTATGATGGCAGCCACTCCTCTATGTGACCCCAGTCCCTGATACATGCAGGGACTAAAGAAGTATCTGAAGAAATGATTGGTTGCATTCGTGAATGAATGAATACATCTGGCTCAGATGAGCATGAAGATTATAGTATTTACGTTTTTTTTCTGACTCCAGTTTCTTTCTTTACTTTGAAAATTGAACAACATTTGTTTCTACTTTCTTTCTTACAGCACCTCTTTAATACCCATGAATCCTGAAAGGTCCCCAGTCTGCATACTGATGAGAAAATGGGAGCTTAGAAAAGTTAAGGGATTTGCACAAGGTCAAAGGCTAATGGAGGGAGGCAGGAGGATTCATGCAATTGTCTACTGGCTTCAAGGCACCATGACGCTACATCTAGCCTTTTACCAACTGAATTTGGGAAGGTTACCCCAGTTTAGCCAACAGCGGCAAGGATATTTCTTCTTAACATAAGCGATACAGTATAGAAAAGCAGAAGCATTTACTTTATAGTCTCAACCTCACACACCATCCACCATTCATTAGTTCATTGACTCAACAAATATTTATTGAACACCTACTAGTGCCATACTATTCTAGGCCCTAGGAATACAACTATGGCAAGCCCTCCTTGAGCCTAAGTGAGTGGAGAGAAATAAGCAAATAGGTATAGACTATGGTCATGGTAAAACCTAAGAGCAAGAGGCAGAGGGACTGTATTGTGCTCCAAAGAGGTGGCATCTGAGCAGAGAGCTAAATGAAGAGAAACCTAAACAAAGACATGCAAATGTCTTGGGGATAAATGCACCAGCAATGGTTGATGTGCTTGTATTCACAGAAGTTCAATACTTTTTCTTTCAGAAAGCAGGGACCTATCTCATATGATGAACTTCCCAGCTATAAAATATCTGATTCTTTCAAGGTACATTTGTTCATTCACTCGTTTTCTCAGCAAATTATTTTCATTAAGCTTCAAACCTTTTTATTAAGTATGTGCCATTTGGAAACTGGGGATAAAGGAGTGAACAAGACCTCAGAGAAGGAGACAGACAGGCACATGCAGCCAACAACATAGTGTGGTAAGACTTACTGTAGTGCTACAGACAGGGTGATGGAAAACAGTTGAAGCATGTCCCCATTCACACTTCTAGGGATATATGTGACTGAAGGAAATATAACATAAAAACATTAAATTCCACAGTGATGGTTTTCAAAGTTTTAAAACCACTCAACCATTTCTTTGTTTTATTTTTTTTTCTTTTTTTGAGTTGGAGTCTCACTCTGTTGCCCAGACAAGTGCAGTGGCCGTTCCTGGCCACCGCAGCCTCAACCTGCTGGGCTCCGGCGATCCTTCCGCCTCAGCCTTCCAAGTAGCTGGAACTACAGGCACGCACCACCACGCCCGGCTAATTTTTTGAATTATCGTAGAGATGAGTACTCGCCAAGTTGCCCAGGCAGGTCTCAAACCTGCGGGCTCAGGCGATCCACTCACCTCAGCCTCCCAAAGCTCAGGATTACAGGCTGAGCCACTGAGCCCAGCTTCAACCATTTGTTTTTTTTGTTTTTTTTTTTAGTTGGAATCTCACTCCGTCACCCAGACTGGAGTGCAGTGGCCTCTCCCGGTCACTGCAGCCTCAACCTGCTGGGCTCTGGCGATCCTTCCACCTCAGCCTTCCAAGTAGCTGGAATTACAGGCACGCGCTACCACGCCCGGCTAATTTTTGATTTACTGTAGAGATGAGGTCTCGCCAAGTTGCCTGGGCGGGTCTCGAATCCGCGGACTTAGGCAATCCACTCACCTCGGCCTCCCAAAGCGCTGGGATTACAGGCTGAGCTACTGAGCCCGGCCTTCAACCATTTTTTAAATGAAACTTTAGAAAGTCCAACATGCAATAGTCAAAGGAGTTGTGCTGGTTAGCACAAAATTGGAGGCCTTGGGACACCTTCAAAAACATGTAACAGATTATGAAAACCACTGCCCTAAATATTTGTTACGGCCAAGAACAAAAATCTGTTCACTGTCCACTAAAGCCTATTTATCTTCAAGTGGTCAAGTAAACCAAATTCAGAGAGCCATTCACTCAGTCAAAACCATTTGAACCATTACCTCTGGCTTGCATTGAAGGGAATAAATTCCTCTGTCCAAACGAGGGCTGATTAGACTACTTTTTTCCTGCCCTTCAAAGTCATCGAATCAGAGTTATTGTAGTCTAAATGACTCATAAGCACAATTTAAAGAGTCCATCGTTTAGCCGGGTGTGGTAGTGCGCCTGTAGTTCCAGCTACTTGGAAGACTGAGGCGGAAGGGTCGCCGGAGCCCAGCAGGTCGAGGATGCGGTGACCGGGAGCGTGCGACTGCACTCCAGTCTGGGCGACAGAGTGAGACTCCAACTCAAAAAAATAAAAAAATAAAAAGAGTCCATCGTATTGTTTTTTCCTACTTCTGGACAAAGGTTGCCACATTTACGGTGAGTTATCTTTTTCAAAGAATGCTGGGCATCACCTGGTTTTGATGACACTAAATTGTTTTCTAGAACATTCTCATATGATGCAAGCCTGCTTTCCTTCCTATGGTAGCACACATGCGAATGGCAGCTTGTGGCGTGATTGCGGTTCTCTTACCCTCATGCTCCCATCCAGGCATAGCCCAGGCCAAGGCAGACATCACACTCTAGCTTGGGGACCATCATTCTAGCCATACTAACCCACCACCTCTCCTTTCTTCTCTCTGCAGATGACGGCAACCGCCCAACCACCCTCCAAGGCCCAGGCTGTCCACATCTCTGCACCCTCGGCTGCTGCCAGCACACCTGTGCCCAGTGCCCCCATTGACCCCCAGGCCCAGCTGGAGGCTGACAAGCGAGCTGTGTACAGGTAGGAGATACTTCAGCCGTGTCCTGAGCTCTCTGCCAACCTCAGGCCCAGCTCAGTCGGAAGAGATCTCATGCAGGCCAAAGGGTGGGCTTGTAAGAGACAATAGCCAGCAGCTGTTCTCCTGAGCTTCCTTCTCTCTCCACTCAGAAGAAGTCCCTCAGCTGGTTGACTCTAGCATCCTGGAAATGTCTAGTGGGGAATATAGAGCCCTGAGCAGCATCTCTGCAGGCCTTCCCATTTCAACTAGGGAGATGAGCCCTAATGAACATCAGAAGCCCTCAGCTCAGCCAGCTCACCCATGCCCTGTCCCCTCTGTTATCTTCACTCCAACAAGCCCGTCAGAGCACTGGATATCAGTTGCACCCTCTAGGACTTTACAGTACACACACTTTAGTGTGCGTGAAAATCACAGGGAGGGCTTTTTGAAACGCAAGGTTCTGGGCTCCACACTCAGAGATGCAAGATCAAGGGGTCAAGCTGTAGGAAGAGGGATATAAATTTTTTTAAAGCATTCTAGGTGAGTCGGATGCAGTTGGTACTTGGCCCACACTTTGATTCATGGTAGTCTTTGTTTTTTAGCAGTAGGTGTTGGGTGTGACTCTGTAGGTTGTGGGACTCTCCCCCAAGTTGGGGAGTTTGCTGAGAGCAGGCAGCTTGTTTCATCTTGTTCTGCATCTGCCCCATGCACCCAGGGTTGGATCCTGGGTGCTTTGGAGGGTGGGATGGAGCTCAGGGAAATGCATGTCTGCCTTGACGAGCTCCAGTTCTTGTGTACGTGGGTTGGAGAGGAGGATGCAGTTACCTGACAACTAAAATCCAGCAGGGATTTTAGTCATTGTTTATCCATGGGAGTCCAAGGAGAGATGTCTGAGTCTGCACTTAGTATCTATATTGGACCCTTGTCACATCTGCTTGTGGGAGCTTCTGTATTCACAGGCACCAGCAAGTGCAGCTCACCTCTGGCTGGGCACACACTGCAGCAGGTGCTAATGCTAGTACCATGCAGAATGATCCATCCAAGGCAGAGGAATAGGAAGATTGACTCCTTTCTCGCTCCTCCCCCATCACCCTAGTGACAGTGCCTTTATGGTAATGGTGATAATTAGTGCTGTTATTCTCATTATCGTTGGCATTATTTTTAGTTACTCACATGAGCTGAATGCCTCTAATACCAACAGTTGGGAGTTCAGAGCAGTGGGCCCTAAACCATGTATCCTGGTACCAGGGACCTCCCCAGGCCTGGTGCAGGCCAGGCCCAGCTGCTTGCAGAGTGGGGAGCTCTGCCTTGGGCTCCTAGAACTCCAGGATCTGGTCACAGAACCTGTCAGGGACACTTTAAGGGAGGGCAAGCCAGCATCTCCCAGTTTGGGACACCTCTTCTGTCCTCTCTCCCCTCCTTCCCTCACACTCTTTTATTGAACCCTTATTATTAATATGTATGGGCTCTGTGCTAGGCTCCAGGGGAAAGAGGATGAAATAAGAGGATAAGCCGGGCTCAGTGGCTCAGCCTGTAATCCCGCGCCTTTGGGAGGCTGAGGTGAGTGGATTGCCTGAGCCCGCGGGTTCGAGACCCGCCTGGGCAACTTGGTGAGACCTCATCTCTACAATAAGTAAAAAATTAACCTGGGTATGGGAGATGAGGCTGCACAGCCACCTGTAAGTTAACCTGGGCTTGTGCTTCTGTGGGGAGCATAGGAAGGGAGAGGAGTAATGTGGCCTCTGAAAACTGCTGGACAGCCTGATGACTTGGGCATATGTTCACCATACTCAATGGAGATCACTGGTACTCACAGTACAGTCCATGGACCAGCGTCATTGTGTCACCTGGGAGCTAATTAGAAATGCAGAATCTCAGGGCCCACTCAGACCTAAGGATTTACGATCTGCACTTTCACAAACTCTCAGGTGATTCATATGCACACTGGAGACTTATCCTGGGCAGTTTCTCAGAGCTCTGGGGACAGGGACCTGTAGTTGAACATAGATTGTGGTCTAGAAAGTTCCCAACATTAATAGTGCAATAAAAGGTTTCTGGAAACATAGGCTCGAGTCCTACCTTCATTGTGTGTTAGTCTCTCTGAGCTTTAACTTCATGTTAGAACCTAAGCAGCAAGTTTGATAAGAATCAATGAGGCTGGGCTCAGTGGTTCAGCCTGTAATCCCAGCACTTTGGGAGGCCGCGGTGAGTGGATTGCCTGAGCCCACGGGTTTGAGACCCGCCGGACAACTTGGTGAGACCTCATCTCTACAATAAATCAAAAAAAATTAGCCAGGCGTGGTAGCACGCGCCTGTAGTTCCAGATACTTGGAAGGCTGAGGTGGAAGGATCACCAGAGCCCAGCAAGTTGAGGCTGTGGTGGCAGGGAGCGTGCCATTGCACTCCAGTCTGGGCGACAGAGTGAGACTCCAACCAAAAAAAAAAGAAAAAAAGAATCAATGAGATGGCCCATGTAGCACCTGGCACCATGTCTGGCATCAAGAAGATAAGGTTTCCTTGGTCTCGCCAATGGGATCCATGGGCTCTAAAGCCCTTCCCATGATCCCAGGTCACCCACCCGGGCCACACTGTAGGAGAGGTGGGTCACCACCCCCATGGGAGCTGTTCACCAGGATATTGCCCTGACCTTCCATCAACCAACACTTCTTCCTGCTCACCTTCATTCCCCAGCTTTATCCTTTCCTGTGGGCTGACCACCCCACAGGACTTGGTGTTTACCCAAAGCATGTCTGCAGTCATTTGGCCCTGAAGAGGAAATCCTGTGCAAACATGGCAGTTCCAGCACCCAGGACACCAAACTGACAGCAGCACCATGCCCAGCCACCCATCTCCCCGGTTCTGCACTGCTTCCTGGTCCCACGGCCCCAGGGTTGTCTCCCACAACCACACCTCTCCCATTAGGACCTCTCCCATTAGGACCAGCAGCCCTTTCTGCAGCCTGTAGGGTCCGGTAATTTTAATTAGATTTGCCTGCCTGGGGCATCCTGGCTGCTCCAAAGCACATCAGGGAGTCCGCATTTCATGTCAATAAATGTAACCAGACCCTTTCCATTCAGATTAGCGCCCCAGCACTGACTTTTGGGAGCCTCCACCATGGCCCCTCCCAGAACCACAGATGAAGGAAGGATGGGGGAGCCCCTCCCTGCCCAGGCCCCTGCTGGGTGACAGAGGGACAGTGTGACAAAAGGAAAGGAGCCTGCCAGTGCCTGGGAGGTTTTATTTGTGTATGAGGATGCGTTAATGAAATGTACTGGTTCCCTTCTGATGTGAAAACTGTGTTGGGGGGTGGAGGGCAGAGTCTGTCTTTAATTGGATCATACCAGAGCATCATCTGGGCTAATCAGCAAGGCAACCAGGAGCTCCCATTCAGATTAATGATTGCAGTCTAATCCGAGCAGATCCCATGACTGGATGCACATCGTGGGTAATTGTGTTTGTGGCCCAGGAGTGGTGCTTAGAGGGGGTCTGAGGAGTGGAGCCTGTGGATTAAGGGACCGCAGGTTTGGACTCAACTCAGTTCTCTCCTTCGCCAGCCCCCACCTCAACCCTGAGGTTTCTCCCCAAAGAAGTTCACACTTAGCTTGAACCATAACACCCACCCGCCCATGCTGGTGGATAGTGGTCCGATGTTAGGTGCTGTCTGAGACGGGGGAGTGGGTTGCCAACAGTGCAGAGACAGGGCCAAGAGGGTGAGGTTAATCCAGCTTTTGCTCCCCCCCCTCCCCTCCAGTCTCCTTCGTTCCCCTTTGAAGTGAGTGGGTTCCCATGGAAACCATGGTGTCCTGAGGAGCAGAAGAGTGGCAGGAGCTAGGCCTGGCCAGGTACTAGTGGGGGAGGAGGTTGGCTTTGTGAAGACTGATCTGCCAAGGTGTTGGCTCTTTCCCCCAAGGCTAAAAACCTCTCTGAGAACCAGGGAGGTGGCCCACCTCAGCGGTACTGAAGAAATTGCCCATTTTTGATAAGGAAAAGCTGGGCTGCAGGCATGAGCAGTGAGAAAATAGTGAAGGCAGTGTGCTTTGCTTCTGCATTAAGAATACTGGAGAACGGAGCTATAGGGTCAGGTGGAAAGGGTGAGGTGGCCCCTGGACCCTGGATCTCTCCTCTGCAGCATTACTCACAATTGGATTAACTGTGTTAGCCTTTGTGCTAACATTATTTGTGTTTTCCCTACAATATCATTAACCCCATAAGCACAGGGTCCATGTCTGTCTCACTCATTACTTTATCCCCAGCACCTTACACGATACCTTCAAGTCGGCAGCCTAGACAAGCAGGCACTGAATCAAAGCATGTTGAATGACTTCATTAGACAGGTTAGGCGGCACCCCATAAATATAACATAGTTCTAGGTTGATGCACTGGCAAATGACTCTTGGGGGTGAGGGGAGGCGGAGAGCTCTGATCTGTAGCATATACTGATTCCCATGGTGAAAATGCTCCCACCATGGCCCATCCCAAATTGCCAACTTGATGCCACCAAACAGAGTCGGAAAGAGATGTACTCAGTTGGCTCTCACTAGCCTCAAAGCACAAACCTCATGGAGGAAGCCAGGTTCCAGGTACATAGTCTCTAGGTTTAAACAGGTGAGCCCATCTTATATCTGCCTCTTTGGAATGGTCATACCTTTAACCACGATTCTACATTCCGGATCTTCACTGTCCTGCCGGACCCCTGGGTTCTTAATTTGAAATGTTCTCTTTCTTTTTTTTTTTTTTTTTTTTTGAGTTGGAGTCTCACTCCGTCCCCAGACTGGAGTGCAGTGGCCGCTACCGGCCACTGCAGCCTCGACCTGCTGGGCTCCAGTGATCCTTCCACCTCAGCCTTCAAAGTAGCTGGAACTACAGGCACAGTGAATGTTCTATTTCCTAGACTTTACCCAGTACTTTCTACCTCTTTCCATTTGCTTGAGCAAAGTCCCACCTTCACCCCTTGCTTCTCTACCAAGTTGCTTCCAAGCCTTCCCTGGTTTACCAGCAAGTGAACTCCTTCCTGGCAGAAACCCTGCCTCAAACCATTCTTCTGCCTCTTTTGTTTCTCAACTCTCAGAGTCTTGCCTTTTTCTTTCTTTTTTTTTTAGTTGGAGTCTCACTCTGTCGCCCAGACTAGAGTGCAGTGGCCGCTCCTGGTCACCGCAGCCTCAACCTGCTGGGCTCCAGCGATCCTTCCGCCTCAGCCTTCCAAGTAGCTGAAACTACAGACACGTGCTACCACACCCAGCTAATTTTTGATTTATTGTAGAGATGAGGTCTCACCAAGTTGCCCAGGCGGGTCTCGAACCCGCAGGCTCAGGCAATCCATCCACCTCAGCCTCCCCAAGTGAGGGATTACAGGCTGAGCCACGGAGCCCAACTATTTTTTTTTTTTTTTGAGTTGGAGTCTCACTCTGTTACCCAGACTGGAGTGCAGTGGTACACTCCTGGCCACCACAGCCTCAACCTGCTGGGCTCTGGCGATCCTTCCACCTCAGCCTTCCTAGTAGCTGGAACTACAGGCATGCGCCACCACACCCAGCTAAGTGTTTTGATTTTATTGAAGAGATGAGGTCTCGCCAAGTTGCCCAGGCGGGTCTCGAACCCGTGGGCTCAGGCAATCCACTCACCTCAGCCTCCCAAAGCACTGGGATTATAGGCTGAGCCAACGAGCCTAGCTGAGTCTTGCCTTTTTCATGCCACGTGTCTAGTTCTTCATGTCAGCCTCCTCTTCCATACACCACAAGCTTGGAATGTCTACCCATGTGCAACCCACCCTCGAGAGCACATGCTGAAGTCCAAGCTCTAGTGGAATAAACGCAACACGCGTCCCTAAAACCCTATTTATATTGCACTTGTTTCTGTCTAATCCAGATTGAATTTCTTTAGAATCCACACTTATTCGGGAAGGAAAAGATCGAGGCAGTGGGCAATGTTCAGACTATCTTGAGACTATCCTAAGGGTCACAGAAGTTCCAGACTTGATCCTGACAGTCCTATCGCTAGAGGTGCAAATGCAGCTGTGGCAGTGCCGGGCAGTGGGAAATAGAAGAGTGCTCTAGAAATAGACTTGGTGATAACTAGCTTTGTCACCTTGGGCAAGTTAATCTCTCTGAGTCTCTGCTTTTTTCAACTGTAAAAAGAAAATAATAGCTAAAATAAAATTAGATAATATAATATCTGGCACACAGATCAGTGCTTGTTAGGTAGACTGGGGTGTTTTAAATAGAGGGACCAGCATGTGTTGCTTTGGCCCATTCAGGTTGTGAAGACTGTTGCATTCAGGGAGGTGGAACACAGGGTTAGTAGCACAGCCTTTGGACTTAGGTTCACACTCTGGCTCTACCACTGGCATTAACCCCCCCCAAACAACAAAACTTTCTGTGCCTCGTTTTCCCCATCTGTAAAATAGGGCTGAAAACAGTAATCTCCTCATGAGGATTGGATGAGATAGCACAGGTATGATGCTGGGTGCAGAACCTGCAGATGGTCAGCAATCTGTAGGTGTCAGCTGCTATGAGATGTGTGGGAAAATCTGAGCAAGCAGGGGCTGGGAAGACTGGAAGGCAAATGCTGAAGGCGATGCAACAGGAGCCAGGCCGCAGAAAGCTCCCCATCAAGTGGTCTCCACACTGCACTTCAAATAAATATTAAGTGAGCTCTGACATGTATAAAGCATTGTATGTATAAAGCTAAGTTCTGAAAGGGGTTCCATCCAGGGAGTGGGAGAAAGATAGACATAGACTGTAGCTGTAATATGAACTTGACACAGTACAGGCTCAAAAAAGTATTTGTGGATTTGCCCACAAGGCTTCAGGCCCACAGTGCAGTATGGGAGAGTTGCACTGCTTTTCCTATGGGAGGAGTTCCCAAGAGAATGACAGCTATTCTGCCTTTCCTGGGACAGGGTTGGTTGATGGAGAGGGAGGAATATCCCTAGGGTTTAAGCTGACAGAGGGACACGGTCCTCTTTAGCAGCTGCCTGGTCAGGACCCTGGGAAATGGCACTTCCTAACGAAGTGCCTTTGTGGGAACTCTTCCACCCTGTGACCAAAGAGTGTTCTGGCTGCAGTGAAGTGACCTTGGGGCTTAACCCTCAGCCTTCCCTGGCATTGTGCTTGGTCATTTCTGGAATGTGCCGGGTGAGGTGGCCTGAGAATGGTATGGGAGACATGCAGCCACTTCAAGGAAAGAAATCGGGACCAGATACTCTGTCAGGGCCTCTGATATGCTAGGTGCTGTGAGCAGACGTTCCAGGCTGTGTTCTTGGCTGGGCTTTATGGGCTGGGGGCTCTGGTAGACACTCCCCGTTGGATTGACTGAAGTAGTTGGATTCACTGGCATCAGAGGTAATATCTCTGCTGTTGCCTACAGTCGGGGATTAATCCTGCTGGACCCATAATCTGGAAAGTGAAACCATGTTCAGGTTTCCCCCGTACTAGGCAAAGCCCATTCTCTGTCCTTCCTGTGGCATCAGAAAGCCCCTGCCCTGAGCTCAGCCTCTGCATATGCCGCTGGAAGGCCCAGAGGCTGCAGCTGCCTTGCTCGGGGAGCAGGTATGTTCAGAAGCATGGATTCTGCAGCTTCCATTGCTCAACAGCCTGGCCAGGTAAAGCTGAGCAATCTGGGGTCCCCGCCAAGATGTAGCTCACTGATAAGAGATCCAGGAGTCCTGAAGCCCAGTGACTTTTATCCTCACGGGGTAATGTTAGGAATAAACGAAACGACTAATGCTAATAACCAGCAGTGCCTGACACATAGAAGGCTCTCAAGAATGGCAGCTACATTTGTGAAGAAATACTACATTGAGTCTGCCTCCCTTTCAAGAAGGAAGACAACCCACAATGGGGCCTCTCACTAGGGTGAATGGGGTGGGGTGGAGTGTGAGGAGAACAACAAGCTGGAGCTTTGAGGGCTCATATGGCCAGTGACTTCTCACCAAGGCTTGGCTAAGGCAGCTTGGTCCTCTCTTAACTGTAGCATCACTCCCTGTTTTTCCTAAGCACTGGTCTATGTCACGGCCAAGTGGAAAGAACCTAGACTAAGACTTCGGTCTGAATTCAATTCTACCATTGAGCAAATCATTTAACCTCTTTTAGATAAGTTTCTTACCCTACAGAGTAGGCATCAAGTGAGGAAGGAAAAGATCTGTAAAAACGTTGAAGTCCTCTCCAAACACACAGACGTGTTATTACAAAAGGAGATTCTTTTGGGAACTTGTTGGTTAAGGCAGAGATTATTTTACACAGCAACAGTCTTGATGCTCCAAGGGTAAACTTGGGGTTCTTAGACCCCAGGACACATATGACTCAAGGACAGTGGAGATAAAAGGAGAGGAGGATGGAGTTATTCCAATAGTGGCTCAAAATAGTACATGGGAGAGAGAGGGAAGAGCACAAGATTTGGAGTTTGGATACTCAGATTTAAATCTCAACTCAATCACTTCTTAGCTTGATGAAGTCATTTAACCACAGAGCACACCGGTTTGCTAATCAGTAAAATGGGAATGATAAGGCTGTTAGGGTGTTTAAATGCGATAAGCATATATAAGAACACTTTGTAATTTACTAAATGCTACCAAATGTGTGTGGGTATGTGTTTAGTCCCTGCCTATAACCAAGACAAAATGGATAGAGCAACCCTCCCCACACCATCTCTTCCCCTGAAAGTACCTTCTTGTTGGGGACTGGCTGAATTTCTCTCTCTCTCTCTCTCTCTCTGTTTTTTAAGAGACAGTCTCACTCTGTTGCCCAGACTGGAATGTAGTGGCACGATCATAGCTCACCGCAATCTTGAACTCCTGAACTCAAGCAATCTTCCTACAGCAGCCTCCCGAGTAGCTGGGACTATAGGCAGGTGCCAACATGCCCGCCTATATTTTTAATTTTTTTAAAGATGGGATCTCGCTATGTTGCCCAGGCTGGTCTCGAACTCCTGGCCTTGAGTGATCTTCCTGCCTTGGCCTCCCAAAGCACTGGGATTATAGGTATGAGCTACTGCACCTAGCTGATACTTTTCTGTGCCTGAGTTACCTCTCCTTTAGAGTGAAGAGGCTGGACATGAGATCCCTACCAGGTCTCATGTTTCAAGGTCTTTGTATTTTTACCCTTGCAAACCATCCTTAACATTTGTTGAGATTTCACACTGATTTTTTTTAATGTGCCAGAAGAGATTTGTGTGTGTGTGTGTGTGTGTGTGTGTGTGTGTGTGTGTATGTGTGTGTGTGTGTGAAGGGAGGGATACTAAGCAGACTGCAACTTGCCCTGGGTCCTGCACTCACCAGGAATGGACCTGTCCACCCACCTGGGGGAGGAAAGCTGGGCTGGAGCCCAGAAGCACTGACAGATGCAACTCCAATTTAGCAACACGAAGAAGTCCTCGCCAAGGCAACCCAGGCGAATACACCACCCACTGGGCAGAACTAAAAATACACCCGCATGGTTTCAACGTCACACCTGAAGTAAAAATACATCCAACCAGGGGCTGCTGGCTTGTTCTCCCCACCCCTCTCTGTTTTCTCCATCTGGTATCTTCAAGGGGAGGAGAAGCTGAGGGCTGGGCAAGCACCTTCCTTCACACTCTAAGACCTTGCCATCCCCTCCCTACTCATCCTCTTTCTGCTCCCTGCCCCCTCCAGCAGAGCCCCAAAGAAGGCAGGTCCTTTTCTAGCAACTGTGGCTAGAAGCTGCCAGATGGCAAAATCTGATACGAGTCCCCCCATATGGATGGATTCTGAGCCTGAAAGAACTTTAAGAGTGTCTCAGACCTTCATTCCCATAGTCATTGTTTCATTTATTCATTCATTAGTTCGTATTCATTGATTCATCAAAAATATAGTGATCCTTTGCTGTGTGCCAGAGACTGTGCCTAACCTTTGAGAGCCCAGAAAGACATAAATAAGATCATGGACTGGAGGAGTGCACCATGTAGTGAAGAAGACCGAACTGTGCACAGACAACTGAGGTTAATAGAATTTAATCAGTCATAAGGGAAATAAAAATAAATTCTTATTGGCAGTGCTTTTTTGGTTAAAAGAAAATGTGGTTCTGAGTTCTGATCGATTGTAAGATGTCTCTCCCTCTCTTCTTTCCGGGCCTCTAGTTGAATTGGCACCTGGGGTGGTTTTTCCCAGCCAAACGAGTCCATGGAAATGGAAATATAAATGCATTGGAGTCGATGGTGTCAATGTTGCTCTGAATTAAAAAAAGGTGCCCACACGCCATTCCAGGGAAATGGAACAAGCATTAATTGATCTTTTACTAAGTGCCAGACACTCTCCATGTTTTTTCATTCAATCCTTACAGGTACCTGCATAGGAAGTGTTGTCCTTGTTATACACAAGAGGAAACTGAGGCTCAGAAAATTCAGTAACTTGCCCAAAGTCACACAGTTGTATGACTCCAAAGCCTATGTGTATTTTAGACCACCCAGCTTCCCACCCTAAATTGTAAGTGAGGTCAAGGGGGAAGACCCCGAGCATTTGCTGTGATGGCTCAGAAGATACAAAGATTTCTCTGCTGGAAAAACCTATCAGGGAAATTTTCATAGAAGGCATTTTAGCTGAATTCTGAAGGTCGTTAGAAAAGATGCGTAGAGACACAGCAGCAGGGAGTTTAGATGGAAGGAGCAGAGAGAGGAGAGGCATGGGGACAGGAAAGCATGGGGAAGGTGAGCATAGGAGTTAGGTATGCCTGAGCTGGCGAAGGGGCGTGGTGACCATGCAAGGGACCAGACCTGCCTGGTCTCCCTCCACCCATCACATTTCTCCACTGTGTCTGTCTAGGAGAAATACTGAAAAGAGGCTAAGACCATGTAGTGAAGAGCCTGGAGTGCTCATCTGAGAAGTGTTGGCTTCATTTCAACAACATCTAGGAGAAATTTCACTGTGTTTCTCAAAATGGGCACTTGTCATGGGTCTTCTGTAGTGAAAACATGCCCAGGGAAAGGGTAGGGGCTGTCCTGGAAAATGGCGTCTAGCATACTGTCTCTGATTCTGTGATCTCAGTGGTTTCTGACCCCGGGAACTAGAAATAAAGGGTCAGAATGACAGTCCCTGGGCAGAGTTTCCAAGAAAGTGGGCTTTTGGCAACTTGATAGCCACTGTGTGTCAGTACAAAGAAGGTTGTGTAGCTACAGTGCCAGATAAATCCCCGAGTGCCACCTCACCCCACCTCACCGGCCAAGAGACTCATGTCCTCTGAGCAATCTGACCTGGACCAGATCTCTGGTCCCACTGGTTCATCACTGAAGATCTCCACCCAGAAACCTCTCTCTTCTCCCATATGTCCCACCCTTTGGATCGTCCATCCTTGGCCCAGTAGGAAGGGCAGGAGGTTCTGCCTCCTTTGTGCCCATTGGAAGAAGCAGCAGAGACTGGAGGAGGAAGTGAGCACTAGCATTGGGCTCCCCTCTGCCCATCCCCCAGCAGGATGAGTGTGGGCTGTGAGGGGAGGTGCAGGGGGAGCCTGGAGGGCTCCAAGGTCAGTCATAGGGAGAGGAAGTGGACAGCCCAAGCAGGCGGCCACACACTTGGCTGGACCCATAATTGAGGTCTGCAGTCCTAGCCAAGGTCACAAGGGAAGGGATGGCCAAGAGGCTCAGAAGGGACAGAGTGGCATGACTGTGAATCACAAAGTTTATCACCCAGAAAGAGAACTCAACATTAACATCTCTCCTTGCCTGTGACCATCCTTGAGCCCCCTCCCAAGCCGGTGGTGCTGTTTCTGTCTGCATGTCTATTCTTTCTCTTGTTTTTTGCTTCTTAGCCTCTCTGAAGTTCTATGCTTTTGCATTCTTTCTAACTTTTTCTCTGCTCTGCTTCTGTTTCCACTCCTCCCCTGAGCAGGAAAAAATGTTTATGTTTTTTTAAAACCAAGATTGTTCAGAGAGGAAGAATGGGAAACGAAAAAGGACCTATCTTTTGTTGAGTCCTTTTAATACCAAAATAATTTTTTAAAATGAGCTTCAGCCACATAGGGGAACTTTAAGTTAGATATGAGTGTAAGAGTTACCAAGGAAGTTGTGGACTCCATTCCAGAAGGTCTTTAAAAATGTTAAGGAAACTTATCAACCCAATTTATGTTAAGGATATCTGTCTTGAGGTGGGGAGTAATGAAATGGTCTTTGTTGAGTTCTGCTAACCCCAGGATGCTCTCAGAAGCCTCACCAGATGTAGGATCGTGATCTCTTTGGTCTTGATTGAGGGAGTCTCAGCCTTTCTGTTGCTAAGAGAGAGGGTGGTGTTAACCTCTGCACAGGGCTTCAGCCATCATCCTGCCCTGTCTCTAATCGGCTCTCCTGGGGCAGCTGCACACATACCTTGGGCCCAAACTGGGCATTCCAGGCCAGCAAATTTGGGTGATGTAAAAAATACAAAGGCAGAAATGTCAAAAGTAATTAAACCAAACGATGGCTTAAACCCCTGTAGAAATCAACACATCCGGTTTAATCACCTTCTTAAGCTAGCACAAGACTGCAATTCTATAGAGAGGGGTTCTTTATTTCTTTGGATCGTTAACAGGAACTGCATATCTTGAACTTGATTTTAGCTCAGATGCTCCCGGGGAGAGGTGATGAGGGTGAGGGTGGGGTGGGGGCTCGGGAAAGAGAAAAGAAATAATAAAATGTTATTCGAGATCATCTTTTCTTCCCTTCGCCCCGCAGCTGAGTGGCGTCTCTCCCTCCCCGCCTGCCTCTGTCCGCACTCGTGGCGAAGGCGCCCGCCCTCCCAACACCCAGGCGGAGGCACAGTGCTGAATGTGCTAAATTAGGCCATTAGAGAAATTCATTTCTCTTTATTAGTCTGTGTCAAATCCTTTTTATTAGTGGCTGGAAACGACCTCTCTTCTGCAGTAAAATGTCATGCCAGTTCACTCCTTTTATTTGTTCTGCACTGACGAGGCTCAAACTCTCACTGAATTAGTGCAGTGAGATTTATTTCCTCCAAATTTTGAACGACTTAAGAGAGATTGGGGTGGAGGGGGCGGTCACAAGGGAGGCGACATGGGGGGAGAAGAGTGGCGAAGGGATCTGGGAGGGAGAAGGTGAGCTCTTATGGAGGTCAAATGTCCTCAGCTCTTTGGAAATAAAGTGTAATGACCATCTCTCATATCTTGTTCATCATCTTCTGGGCACTGGGGACCAAGTTTCCACATTCCTGCTCCTTGGCCCTAAGGATATGGATCCACAGTGTTAGGGATCTGGGCAGCAAGAAGAAAAACTCCTTAAAAACCATTTCTCTGTTGGACAAACTGAAGCTCAGGGAAGGTCAAGATCCCACATCTAACTGGAAAGCCTTCTCCCCATTCCATCCCTGGCTCAGACATGTCCCATTCATGTCCCAGGTGTCATGGGCCCCCAAGCCTTCAGCTAAGGTTGCTGGAAAAAAGGCTCCTCGAGGGCAGCTGCTGGCCTCCTCTCCTGCTTTATGGAGTGGTGGTAGAAGGTAGCTTAGAAAATTTAGGTCAGTCCTTAGGCAGGGTACAGGCTGGGCAACTGGGGAAGGGCAGGTGACTCTCCTGTAACTGGGCCGGAACATCCTTAGAGAAGACCGGGACCATGCTTCAGCCATAAAACCCACAGAGTCCCTGGGAAACTGAGCCTGTCTCGCAGGGGGTGGTGCAGTGTCTCAGTGGCCCCTGCAGTTAAGGTAGCAGGTAATGTCTGGGCTTATCAAGTGATCCAAGTAGATAGTGCATGGCCAGGCAGGCAGCCATGGTTCACAGGTAAAGCTGTGGGTTCACGCTGATGCCATCTGAGCTCAATGAGACTGACAAGGCTCCTAGATTGGGAGGGAGGAAGCACACACAGGAGTGTGGGGAGGCTGGAGTATGAAAAGGAAGGATGTGGCAGCTGACAGTGCTGCTCACTGCCCTTCCACCCTGACTGCCCAATCCTCAGGTAGGGGGTAGGGTTAAAAAGAGGGAGCCAGGCCAGTACCCATGAAGTCCACCCTGTGCTCCATGGACTCTTAACGAGCATAGAGAGAAGGACGGGCAGCATGTTCCCTTCTTCTGAGATACCAGGAGCTATGGAAAACATTCCCAGATGTGCTCCCCACACACCAATGCTGGGGAGACCTGACACCTGGAAGCAAAAGAGGTGTTAAAACAGACCCATGCTGTGGCTCTGCACAGGAGGTACATGTCGTTCCCCAGGGTATGGGACAGTGCCTTCCACCCCTCCCCGTACCCTGCAAGCCCAGCTGTCTGAAGTCTATAAGGCACCTCACAATTTGACTCCTACTGCCTTTTCAACCTCCTCTTCCTCCACTCCCCTGTCTACCTGGCTCCAGCCATACGCAGCTAGATTTTGTTCCAGAAACATGCAAGCTCACTGCTATCTCAAGTGCTTTGCTTTTTTTCCTGCTGAAACGCCTCTCTCTCGGCTCTTTGCGTAACTGTGCCTCATCATTCAAGGCTTAACTTAAATGTCACCTCCTCAGAGAGGCCGTTGCTGACCACTCTAAGAAAAACTGCTTCTCCCTACAGGGCAAGGACAGAAGCAGAGAAGACTACCCTCCTCTCCTCGTCCCAACCCTAGTGCTGGTAGCTAGGGGACTCAGTCACTGAAGATTCCTCTTCCCCACCCCACACGCCACTCATGCTGTGTATACAGAACACACCATCCCCGCACACATATTGCATACAGACAATACAGAGTACATGCACACACTGGGTTTACAGCACACAAAATCAGCACTGCCAGCTGCATACACACAACCCATATGTGCGTATGGACTGCATAAACACAACACTACGTGCACACACAACGAAAATACACAGGACAACACATAACACTTGCTCTTGTCAACAGCATGCATACAATCCAGTGCATGTGTGTGCACATGCACACACACATGCACACACATGCACACACCTCGTCCCCTCCCTTGAACCAGTGAGAGAGGAATGTGCGGTGACCGCGGCTGCCGCGGGGTTAGGGTGGGGGCTGCACCCCCACCACCTGGCACGATGCTGCGGATTATTAGTTCCTGGTAATTTAGTGCCCTTGTACAGAGTCGATTTGTGCCTTTCATTCCTAATTGATCTAGTGGCTGTTTAAATGGCAGCAGGCATCTGTTGAGAGTAGGAAGGTTCATAAGGCGCAATAATTCATAACACCGTCTGGAATTTGCCTTTCATGTCCCTCAGCTAAACCACTGCAGGGCTCTGCTTAAATTACAGCCACTGAGGCTTTCTTTGGTATTCCACTCAGGGCCAGGAGAATCTTGCATTAAACTGGGATCAGGTTAGATTAGACTATAATATGCTGCAGTATTAGTGGCTGCAAATGAAGACTTATACTGGAGTTTAACCCCTTCACCTGGTTTTCTCTTTGTCTTCAGCTGAATAGCTGAGCTAACCCATTGTTTTCCCTACCAGCTTTCTCCTGCGGCTCAATAGGTCTTCTGGAAATTGGGGGCTGCAGAGAAGCCACCCTTAAATATTGACCCTTTTTCTGGCAGACTGCACACCCAGCCTGCAGCCCTGGGGCCCAGCAGTTTATGCATCAGCTTCCAGAACCAGGGTCAGGGAGATAGTATGGGGAGGGGTTGTGGGGGAGGTCTGCCAAGCCCAGCAGCTCATCTGAAGCAGGAATTTATCTCCCTTTATCCCCCATAACCCCTGGGCTGGGTAGAAAGACCCATAAAGTGTGGGTGTGGATGTGGATAGGGTAAGCACTTTCCATCCTTTTGCCCAGAATTATTAGAATTTCAAGATAGGACAGGCTCACTGGGGCTCTCCCCCAACCACTCACAAATGCAGTGTAGACAGGTGTTCAGTCCTTCTCGGTGTGTTCAGTCATAGTGTGCTGGAAGGCTAAAGCACGGTCTGCTTTCCTTTTCAAGACTTACTGTATTCTTCAATGTGGTAACCACTAGCCATGTGTGGCTATGTAAATTTTTTTTTGAGAGTTTTAGAAATCAGTTGCTTTATTAGTTACATGTTAAGGAGAAAATGAGCCTAGACTGTTAATATCTTGATGCATCTTCATAGTATGAACACTTACAAGGCATAAGTGTAAATTTTGTTTTGAGTTGGAGTCTCACTCTGTCACCCAGGCAGAATGCAGCAGTATGCTCCCAGCCACTGCAGCCTCGACCTGCTGGGATCAGGTGATCATTTCTGGCTGGGGTTTCTGGACTCACGACCTGCTGTTGGCCCAAGGGGACTCCTTAATGCTGTGACGTAGCTGCCGTTTAACCATCTCCTGGCTTCCAGGTGTCCTGGTGTCCTCCCCACGGACTCCCAGGACCTGCAGGTCACAAGGCAACAGAGGCTAAAGGGAAGATATGCAACACGCGTGGGTATCAGAAAGCAGGACAAAGCTGAGAGGATGACCCAGCTCTGTGGCTATGTAAATTTGAATGAATTAAAATTAAATAAAATTAAAAGTTGAGTATCCTAGTTATGAGACCAAGTGTCCATTGGCCTCATGTGGTTAGTGGCTACCATACTGGGCAGTGGAGATTGCAGAACATTCTTATCATTGCAGCAGGCTCTATTACACAGTGCTGACTTGAGCATCCCCTTGGGCAGAGGCCTGGGGGCCAGGTCCAGCACACGTTCCTTCTCCTCACCCAGCAAGCAAGTCTCAGTCAAAAAGAAAGGAGTTAGATTCTGTGGTCTCAAGAGCCTGAAGAGACAGACTGGAGAGGGATGTGCTATGCTTTTTGAAAACACAGTGGAAGGGAATGGAACTCTCCAGAGTTCAGTGTCAACAGCCCACACACACACACACACACACACACACACACGCAAGCACACGACAGAAATAGATGTGCTGTGCACTTATACGTGCCAATAAGCACACACATACGACATATATATTGAGATCCACACACCTCTGCTAGACTTTGGACATGCAGTGATGAATAAGGTTGGCTTGATCCCTGCCCTCATGTAGCTCACCACCTAGTGAAGAAGGCAAATAACAAACAAACTCAGGGCATTGGTGTAGGTTTAGTGCTGGGTGCATTCTGGAAAACTTTCAAGAGTGGGTGATATCCAAGCTAATTCCCTAGAGCCATTTAGGAAGGCAATTTGGCGTCATGTCCATATGTCATAGGACCTCCCCTGTCCCATGCACATGCACACTCACAGTCCATTCATTGATTCAGTCACCAAATATTTATTATGTTCCTACCATAAGCATGTGTGACAAAGTGTTAGGGATACCACAATCATTAAGTGGTAGCGTCATAGAGGAAAACAATGAACAAATAGTGATGCAAGTAATCATTTAATTACAGTTGTGCAAAGGGTGTGATGATGGAAAAGTGTGGGGAAAATGTTATGCATGTGATTGGGGTGTGTAACCCAAACTAAGTCTGCTAACAGATTCAGGACAGGTGGAGACATCTGCCCGCCACGTGTGGACGTATCCAGTCTCACGCATATGTCCCGGCATGCACTTGCAGACACACAAGTGTTTGTATACATCTGTCGCCCTTCACTGGCTCCAGTTAGCCAAGAGCAGGTCTGTCACCTACCACTAACATTCACATCCATGACTTGTCTGGATATGTCCTACATTTTCTTCCTAGGTTGACTGAGCCAGTAATGGACACCTGCTTATTCCAAGGGTTATAACTCATCATCCCTCTCCAAATGTCCGCGTAGCTTATCTTAACAAAGAACAAAGGAAGACACTCAGTGGGTAGGGATAGGAGCACTCTGAGGCCCAAGAACTGGAAGACTGGATCCTCCATGCCAGAACACAGAATGCTGCCATCTAGGGGACTGGGGATATTCTCAAGGAGTGGGACTTTGGGAGAAGTGATGGGAATGTGGGAAAAGGAGCCTGGTGGCTTCTGAGCCCAGCTAGCAGCACGGTCTCTGTGTGTGCGCATGTGTGAGCTCTTGATGTCCCCGCAGGCACCCTCTTTTCCCGCTCCTGACGCTGCTGTTTGAGAAATGTGAACAGGCCACCCAGGGCTCTGAGTGCATCACCTCCGCCAGCTTTGATGTGGACATCGAGAACTTTGTCCACCAGCAGGAGCAGGAGCACAAACCCTTCTTCAGCGATGACCCAGAACTGGACAATCTGGTAAAGACCCTCCACACCCTACCCTGGCTAGAGTCTTCCTACCCTCTGATCCCCTCCAAATGTCCTAGAAATTAATCCTTCATTAATTTATTCAACAAAAAGTGTTGAGTGCCCACCAGGGACCAGCTACTAGATGCACCATTCTAGCAGCCAAGAACCATTTCTAAGTTCCTTAGAGCAAGAGTTCCCTACACAGGAACTTTGCTGCCAGTGTTCACCCTGGCTATTCCCATGGCAGCACCAGCATCTTACTCCCCGCTCTCCTGAAGTGCAGACAGGATAAAAGGATGGTCATAGCAGCCAGAATGTCTGGGGTAGCTGCTCTGAGGCCTGGAGTCTGGCATGTTAGCAAATTTGTCTTGGGCTGCCCAGAGAGGAGCTTATGGTTGACATGCTACCGTGTGGAGGGTGAGGGTAGCAGGCATGTCCAAGCATATTCAGTAGAGAGAAAGAGCTGATGTAGTCCTGTTGAGAAGACCAGCAGCGGAATGGTTTAGACACAGTAGGGTCTGGAAAACACAACAGATCAGACTTCCAAATCCAATTTATCATCCAGGTTATCACTACCATTTTATAAAATATGTATTTCTGGGCCACACCACCAGGAAACTGTGATTCAGTAAGTTCAGTGGGAGCCTGTGAATTTACATTTTGGGATTTCTGGGCAGTTGCAATCATCAGTTAGGTGTGGTAAGCACTGGGTTGGATGACATCTGCAACCTCATCCAGGCCTGAGAATTCTGCTGAGAGAGAGAAATAGAGAGGTACTCTGTTCGTTTATCATTCTAACTAGTCATCCCGGAATTATTAACCACGATTCTTGATTTTTCTCTGGGTGGATTACCCAGATTATACACGGTGAACTTGGAAGCTCTGGAAAACTCTCCTACAAATTGATTGATTACAGTACTGACACAGTTTAGCTGGTACCTGCTCCTAAAAGGGAAACAGAATTAGAAAAGCAAAAGGAAGGGGGAAAGTGCACATGCGTACACATGAGTGCATCTGCAGGACAGATGTAAATGGCTTTGGTATTATTCTGTGCATGAATTATCCACACCACTGCTTCTCTCAAGAGCTGAATATGGTTTGTTATGGTATCCAGAAATGCAGCCAGGAGAGCCCACCCTGGTCTGGAAATTTGTGAAGTGTCATGATGTGGCCGGCGTTTGGAGAGCAGAGCAGGCCTTGGACAGAGGATAAGCATGTGCCTGCTATCAGGAGTGTTAGTGGAGGCATCCAAAAGGTCCAAAGCTGCCTCTGCTCATCCCTGGGCCTTCCTCTCCCTGTCTGGGAGTGAGGAGCCTTCTTCCTAGATCAAGCCACTGTCTCTCGGGTCCCCTGGGAAGGCTTCCTCGTGCAGGTTCTCCAGTTGGTCGAATATCAAGTGCAAACTGGTCTGGCCCTGCCCTGCTCTTAGACTAATCAGAATCACAGACTGCAGTTGGGAAGCAAGTCCTTAGAACCAGACCCACAGCAACAAGGAAACCAGGAGATGGGAGATAGAGCAGCCATTTCTCCAGGAACTGGAATAGATTTAGGGACCAGAGCCCATTTCCCTCACTTGGCACAAAAAGAAACTGAGGCCTAAGTTGGTAAGGAAATAACCTAAAATTAGACTGAGCAATGTGAAAGAATTTAAACCTCCGTAAGAGGTAGGGAGTCCTGGGGAAACAAACCTCACATACCTTACCTGCCAGGTAAGCTCTTGAAGACCCACCGATGATAGCCTCGCATCCTAGCACAGCCTGGAAAACACCCAGGTAGCTAGTTCCATGGCCTCCCCTGGTTAGCACTGCCTGGCTCTCTCACAGTTTTATTCATTCAAAGAGTCAATTTTTGAAAAACAATCCGACAGACCTTGGTGAGTGTCTGCTATGTGTCAGACCTGACTTAGGGACATGGATGTTATAGAAGTTGTCCTCGTGGCCCCAGACCATTGGCACTCCCTGGCCTTCTATCTCCAGTGACTAGGCTCAGAGTGTCCAGCTGATGGAGCAATACTTGGACATTCTACCTACTCACATGAACCTGATTTACTTAGATGAGTTAACCACAGTCAATAACTAGTTGATTATATAAATGGAGAGATTTGAACCTTGCTTCACTGCTTACTGTCTGGGTGACTTTGGTGACTCAACTCCTTTGAAGCTCAGTTTCCTCATCTGTAAGTCTAATACACCTATCAAATGTGATTCTAATACAAAATTAATGAGATAGTACATGGAAATGGCCTTTACAAATACTTGGCATTCAGAAGGTTAATCTCACACGCAGTGTCTCCGTGGCAAGATGTTCCATCTCCCCAACCTCCCGCCTGGCCACCCAAGAGACTGTGGCCAGTACCCTAAAACTTTATTTGGGGAGTCAAGCAGTGCCCTCTGCCACCCCCACTCCTGATCCTGTGTCATAAGGGGTAGAGATAAAGAGGCCAACCACAGGAACCATCATTAGAACAGGAATCATGTAGCCAGCACAGCCGAGATGCACATAATTAGAAATTAGAAAAAGGTCAGATCGCGTCATTATCAGCTCAATCAGCTGCCGAGTGCCACAGCCAGTTAATTTGGCATCTGTATTTTTTACAACCCCGCACACGTAGCCCAACGGACTGTAACTCTTTATCCGGACAGATATACTGCGCAGCCGAGCAGGGACATAAAATGAGAGACCCCAAGCAAATGAGCTGAGATAATTGAGAGATTTATTTTTTATATATATGTGTGTCAGGGCGGCTTTCCTTTGCCCTTGAATATTGACTTTCATAGGTGGGATTGTCAGGAGGGCACTTAGGTCCCCCAAAACTTTGCCCCTCAGAGGTTCCCCTTCCCCCAGGGCCCTGGAGCCCCACCCTGGTCCTGCTTTCTCCCTATTCCAACAAACCCATGTTCTTCAGCCCCGCCAGGCCCCACTGGTGCTCAAATCCTCCCCATCTTCAGCTGGTGGCCCTCCTTTCCCCCAAGCAAGTTGCCCTATATCACCTCCCACGCACCCCACCATTCCCAGAGCTGCTCCAAAGATCAAAAAGGTTTCCAGATTGCAGATTCCAGAGAGAACTTCCCTCCCATAATTAGCCAGCTGCTCCCACAACACCTCTACAGGAGGAGAAACAGAATCAAAAAACACTGGGTGGGGTGGGGGAGACCTGGGCACTGTGGCTCATGCCTGTAATCCCAGCACTTTGGGAGGCCAAGGCAGGAGGATTGCTTGAGCCCAGGAGTCTGAGACCAGCCTAGACAATACAGGAAGACCTCATCTCTCCAAAAATTAAAAAATTAAATTAGCCTGGCTGGTGTTACACACCTGTCATTCTAGCTACTGGGGAAGCTGAGGAAGAAGGTATCGCCTGAACCCAGGAAGTCTAGGCTGTGGTGAGCTGTGATTGTGCCACTGGGCAACAGAGTAAAAAAAAAACTACTCAAAAAAAAAAAAATCTTATCAAAAAAAAACAAAATGGATGGCCCGGTGTGGTGGCTCACACCTATAATCCCAGCACTTTGGGAGGCCGAGGTGAGAGGATTGTGTGAGCCCATGAATTCAAGACCAGCCTGGGCAACATGGTGAGACCTCATCTTTACAATAAATCAAAAATTAGCCAAGTGTGGTGGCGCATGTCTGTAGTTCCAGCTACTTGGAAGGCTGAGGTGGAAGGATCGCCTGAGCCCAGCAGGTCGAGGCGGTGGTGGCCGTGAGCATGCCACTGCACTCTAGTCTGGGTGACAGAGTGAGACTCCAACTGAAAAAAAAAAATAGGGAAAAGCACAACCCTAGGAAGAAGCAATTCCTACCCTTGCCCTGCCCCCCGCCCCAGCTTTATAGCAAGAATGTAAGTCCAGAAAATAAAGTGACTTGCCAGGACCGGAACCCAGGTCTGTTGACTCCTGGTCTTGTGCTCTTTCCACTACATCACTCCGCCACTCTCTCTCTAGAGGCAATAAAGCCCTCATTTATAAATAAAATAGTACCCCCAATATCTCTTCCACTGGTGCCCACACTCTGACCTGCTCTACCTCCCTATTTCCATGCAATGAACGTGGTTTTCTGCCCTCCTGGGCCAAGCTGGAATGCTAGCTCCCCTGGGAAAGGTTGGCTTCATCCTTTACTCCCTGTATTACAATTCCCACAGCGACTGGGGTTTCCCAGGTCAATTTCTTGGCTGGGTCTGTGGATCCCCCTCTTGGGCCCAGAAGCCTCTGACTGGCAGTTGGTAAAGTTTGTAAAATTTGCAAGTTCCCCAAACCCCTTTGAAAGGGAAAAGCTTTTTGTTTTATAAAATCTGATTTACGGGCCCCCGGTGCAGGGCCAAGGTTTTATATATTATGCAAGATTTCAAACTGAGGCTGTAAAACGTACGGTTTCAGTTTCATGCATGGAATTTTTTTATGTGTAAATTTTTTAACATTTATGGGGCACGTTTTAATGAGACTCTGGTGTGGCTCGAGGGACAGATTACGGCTGCCTGACCGCAAAGCCAGCTCTAAAATGGGGCCCCCCCAGACCCCTGGGCCCACTCTGAAGAAGCAGGGCCAGAGGCCAGAGGCTGTGAATAAGGAGGCACATGAAGGAATCAGGCCAGCGCTCAGGGACCTCAGAGACCTGGGCCAGCCCCATTCAGACAGTCATTCACTTCAGCCTTCAGTCCAGACTCTCATTGCCAAGATAGGAGCAGCAAATCTCACAGACACCAAGAAAAGGAAAAGAAATAAGAATAATAAATGCTAGTAATAATTAACATTTATAGAGCACTTACCAGGTGCCAGGTACTGTTCTAACCACTTTACATATATTATTTTATTTAGTCCTCTTTCCAAACTCACAAGACACTATTATTATTATTATCCCCATTTTAAGATGAGGCAATTGAGACAAGAGGTGAAGTCACTTGCACAAGATTGTGCAGCTGGTCCGCAGCCCAGGCAGGAATCTAACACAGTACAGCAGCTCCAATGGCCACTCCCAGAGCAGTCATACCGCCCTATAGCTAATCTCTTCTTTGAACTTCCTACGGGCCAGGTCTTGTTTTTCATTCTTTTCTAGTCACATTTCATTTAATCCTCAATACAACTCTGAAAGAGCCAGGAGTCTATTTGATTATCCTATTTTGCAGGTTAGGAGACTAAAATTCAGAGATTATGTAAATTGTTCAAAGTCTCAACATAGGTGGAAGACTCAAGACTCTCAGCCCCAAAAGTCCATTGTTCCTGAGCACCCTACTTTGCTATGTAATTCTCACAATAATCTAGGAGGTAGTTGGTATTATCCCCTTTTGACAGGAGAAGAAATCAAGAACAAGGGACCCTATAGCCAATAAGTTACCCAGCTGGGATTTGAACTGGGTGGGTCTAATTCCTGAAGCCCACCCTCCGTCCTCTGTACCACACTGCTTCTCCAAATTCTGAAGCCATCAGAAGGGAAGTGCCAGGTTATTGACTCAAAAGTGATTTAACTTGTCTTGCATGATGATTTCCATAAAATGTTTTTTCTATCCCCCAACCATCTGGCAGTTCTCCAGTCCCTGGTATCCACTTCCATGTCCCATTTTTGGTTCTAGTGACCCCACACTTCCAACTGGTTAGGCCAAGCCAGCCTGGTCTGAAAAAATTCCCGATTAGATTTTAGCTTTGGCTGCCCCGGTGACTCGAAGGAAATATCAGAGCATGTTAAGGAATGTGTGTTTATAAATTCCTTCTTCTGTCAGTGAGGGAGAATAATTCCAGCTTCCCAATCTGCAGAAGAGGAAGGAGAGGATGAAAGGAATTTGCCTTCAAGACAAGAATACCACCCTAATTCTTACATGGAATTGAGTGGGCACCTAATCTCTGAACCTCAATTTTATCTCTAGGAGAGGGATAATTTTGCCTGTGTCCTTGTGGTTATAAGACTCAAATAAGATAATGGAGAGAAAGTATTTTGTAAATTGTCAAGTGCTATGTATACACATTTTTTTAAGAGCAAGAAATTATTATTATTATTATTATTTTTTTTTTTTCTGAGTTGGAGTCTCACTCTCGCCCAGACTAGAGTGCAGTGACCACTCCCGGCCACCACAGCCTTGACCTGCTGGGCTCCGGCGATCCTTCCGCCTCAACCTTCCAAGTGGCTGGAACTACAGGCGCGTGCTACCATGCCCAGCTCATTTTTTATTTATTGTAGAGATGAGGTCTCGCCAAGTTGCCCTGGCGGGTCTCAAACCCACAGGCTCAGGCAATCCACTCACCTCGGCCTCCCAAAGCACTGGGATTACAGGCTGAGCCACCGAGCCCGGCCAGGAATTATTATTATCAAGTGAAAAGGCCACAATCCTACAAGAGAGGCAACGATTTAGATGGGCACTCAATGGTGGAGGAGAACCACACTGGCATGAAGAACTGGCATTTATTGAATAGCTACTATATACCCAACACATTTGCATACATGATCTTTTTCAATTTTCACAACTCTACAGTGTAAATATATTTATTATTACCCTAAATTTTATAGATAAAGTTGAAACCACTTGTTAAGAAGCCCCAGTCTTGTATGCTTTCCTGGGACTATGGGATTTGTGTACGGTGGCATGAGGCTAAAATATGAGGTTGCATCTTGTTTTGCTTTTTTGAGGGGGATCACTGAGAAGGAAAGGGCTGGATCCTGATGTTGAAAGAGAAGGGAGAGAAGGAGTAGCTGAAAGATGGAGACAAACCCTGGGGAAAGGGATTAAGGACATATCCATCACATGTGTTGATGATGTTAAATTAAGTGTTTTTGTTATTGCTCTAGAAAATTTGGAGTAACTTTTTGCATGACCCTGATCATTGAGGAAAATAGTTTAATAAATCAGAATTTTTTGACTTAGAGACAAAAATCCAAAACTGTAAAAACATAGGACGCAGGATGATTTGCTAAACACAAATATGAAAAAAAAGAAAAAACCCCAAAACCTGCGAATGACTCTTTTTTTCATTAGCTGAATATAGAATAGCAGTAAAAAAGCCAGTGGGATGCTAGAAATTATAAAAAGATATTTCTTAACTTGCATGCATTTGTTTTACTATGGTTATAAAACACTTTCACATCATTATTTTCTTTAGCTCTTCACAAATCTTGTGAGTTGGGGATGATCATTGTCCTCATTTGTAAAATGAGGAGACTGAGGCTTGGAAAAGTCATGGAGTTTGCCTATTAGCAAACAGTGGGCCTGGACTCACATCCAGATTGCCTGACCGTGAACCCCACAGGCTTTCTGCTATGCTGGGCAGCCTCCCCACATAGACGGCATAACCCATCTTTCTCTGTAATACTGAATAGGCCCTACATATTCATTGCCCCAGAATACCATTATGATTTACTCTACCTTCTTAAATCTTTAAACCAATTCCATTAGCCCATAAAAAAGTAATCCTTCAGCTATGCTTTATTAGGCCAAAGGATAGGTCCACTTTTGGCCACTGTGCACCAGATCTGTTTGAAACACTCTGTGCATGCATTTCAGTCAAGCAAAGCTATTTTGGGTAGATTTTACTTTACTTATCTGTATTTTCTGATTTTTAATAATAAGTATAAATTGGTCATATATTTAAATGAATAGATATGTGCACTTTTCTGTTTGTGTATGAATACACATGTATATGTGTGCGTGAATTCAGAAGAAAATTTTAAAATAAATGAGTAAATAAAATGTTGATTAAAAATGCAGATTTGGCCAGGCACAGTGGCTCACGTCTGTAATCCCAGCACTTTAGGAGGAGGAAACAAGAGGATTGCTTGAGCCCAAGGGTTCGAGACCAGCCCAGGCAATTTGGCGAGACCTTGTATCTATAATAAATTTAAAAATTAGCTGAGCGTGTTGATGTGTGCCTATGGTTCCAGCTAATTGGAAGGTTGAGGTGGAAGGATCATCTGAGCCCAGGAGGTCAAAGCTGCAGAAGCTGTGATCATGCCCCTGCACTCCAGCCTGGGCAACAGAGTGAGACAACAACTCAAAAAAAAAAAAAAAGCAGAATTATCTGTTAAATGAAAGCTGATAGCCGGGCTCGGCCTGTAGTCCCACGCCTTTGGGAGGCTGAGGTGAATGGATTACCTGAGCCCACGGGTTCGAGACCCGCCTGGGCAACTTGGCGAGACCACATCTCTACAATAAGTCACAATGAGCTGGGCGTGGTAGCGCGCGCCTGTAGTTCCAGCTACTTGGAAGGCTGAGGCTGAAGGATCCCCGGAGCCCAGCAGGTCGAGGCTGCGGTTGCCGGAAACGGCCACTGCACTCCAGTCTGGGTGACAGAGTGAGACTCCAACTAAAAAAAAAAAAGAAAACTGAAAGAAGGAAAGAGGAAAATGAAGGAAGGGAGGAGATAGAGAAGAAAGGTTTAAGGAAGCTGGGCTCGGTGGTTCAGCCTGTAATCCCAGCACTTTGGGAGGCTGAGGTGAGTGGATTGCCTGAGCCCATGGGTTCAAGACCCACTTGGGCAACTTGATGAGAACTCATCTCTACAATAAAATTTAAAAAAATTAGCTGGGCGTGGTAGCACGCCCCCATAGTTCCAGCTACTTGGAAGGCTGAGGCTGAAGGATCCCCGGAGCCCAGCAGGTCGAGGCTTCAGTGGCTGGGAGCGGCCATTGCACTCCAGTCTGGGTACGGAGTGAGACTCCAACTCAAAAGAAAAAAAAGAAAAGAAAGGTTTAAGGAATCATAATTATTTTTGCCTGGAGAAGAGGAAGCTAAGTGAACAACTTATTCAAGTCAGTCTATGGCATATAGTAAGACTCAACATTTGTTGAATGGATAAAATTAAATTAAGGAAAGGTATGTTGATGGCGGCACTAGAGACAGAAGGCTGAGTAATCACTTTTTTTTTTTTTAGTTGGTGACAGAGTCTCACTCTGTCACCCAGGCTGGAGTGCAGTGGCACACTCACAGCCACCGCAGCCTCAACTTTCTGGGCCTAGGCAATTCTTCCCCTCAGCCTTCCAAATAGCTGGAACTACAGGCATGTGCCACCACACCCAGCTAATTTTTTGATTTACTGTAGAGATGAGGGCTCACCAAGTTGCCCAGGCTGGTCCCGAACCCATGGGCTCAGGCAATCCTCTCACCTCGGCCTCCCAAAGTGCTGGGATTATAGATGTGAGCCACTGCACTCAGGCTGTAATCATTTTATGGTAAGACAGGAGAGATTTTGATTGAATATAAGGAAGAGCTTCTTAATCAGCAAACTGAGAGAACATAGTAATGACCCGAGGCGATTGGTCATCTTCTGTGTCCTGGTGAACTTCGACTAGGCATTCACCAAGAGGCTGGCCCAGGTCATCTTGCAGGGCTCATTCCCTCATTGTCAGTGAATTGAGGGCAGAAGTAATGTTCAGAGAATCCAAAAATGGAAGGGACCTGGCAGTCCTGCCCTCCCTTTTTTACAGTGAGGATGTAGACACTCATGTTGTTGGTGAGGTGTTCCTGGGGCCTAAGCCAGGAACGAGAAATGGGACATCAGAGCCACCAAATGAAGGCACATTACCAGAGAGGAAATCCCAAATCTTAATGTCCCAAAAGCTATTTGGTTTTCCTAGAACCCCATACTTCCTGTCACTGAGCCACTTTCCCCAAAACCATGCACCTTTACATGGTCATTTCCTCTGCCTGCATGAATCCTCAGAGACAACACTGTATTGAAGATAAAGCCACACGGGTCAGGGATGAGGCAACTTGTTCAAGTGCGTGACCTCCAAAACAAGTAAACTTACCAACTGTGTGACCTCAAACAAGTAAACTTGGTATCTCTGGATTTTCTTCAATGGTAAAATATGGTCAATAATGGTACCTGCTTGCAGAGGTGGTTGTGTGGAATAAATAAGGCATGTAGCAGGCTTAACACAGTGCCTGAGACATAGTAAGAATAAGAAATGTCTGGGCATTGTTATCAATCCATCAACAAGTATCTGTTAAGTACCTGAGACTGTGCCAATTACTCTGAATGATGGAGATTGAGACCATCATGGCCCAAGTCAAGTAGAACATTTAGTCAAGAGTAAATCTTTATTAAGTACCTGACTCCGGGTTTTGGTCCAAATTATCCATACTAAAGTCACCATTCTCCTCCAGCCAGGATTGCTCAGTCTCCCTCAGTCTCAGCCTCATGGGGTGTGCTCCTAAGGATGAAGACCCTGTGACTGAGGATGAAGATTCCATAGGATGAAGACCCTGTGACTGAGCCCTGCATGAAAACACACAGTTGCTGGTTTCTGTCTTTGAGTGATACTTAGTCTAATTTAGTACTCCAAACTCCTTAATTGTTTGAGCACAGTTGCCATCCCCAAGACAATCCACAAGTCCAGCCCAGGGAATGTAGGCTTCCCACTTGAAATGCCAGTGAAGCTTAGAGAAGGATGCTACATGCCCCTCACAGTCAAAACTCTCTGGGAGAGATTTCCTGCCTTGTTTCCATATTTTGTGTTCTGTCTGAAATCTTCCCTAGGCATCAAAATGCTAGCCATGAGATGGTGGGATTAAGTAGAGATACCTTTATATTGCTTGCGTCAACCTAAATGGATATGGAAAGGCAATAACCCCCAACACAGTTTTGACTTTCTATTTTAATATGATTATAGATGCTATGCAGGTGTAACGACTAATACAGAGAGATCCTGATTCCCTTCTTGTATAACCATAGCACAATTTCACAACCAGGAACAACCCACCTACTTTATTCAGATTTCACTAGTTTTACATGCACCTTTGCATGTGTGTGTGTGTGTGTGTGTGTGTGTGTGTGTGTGTGTTTAGTTTGATGCAATTTTATCACATGTTTAGATCCATGTAAACATAAGCAGACCTTGAACAATTATAATACTATAAGAAAGCAATTGGTAGTAGTGGGAAACTGTCGGGGCGGGGGGTGGGATTGGCAGTTGAGGGAAACTGCAGGGGTGGGGCACACCTCAGCAAGGAGCGTACCTGCATAATGAGCATTTGTATACCTAACCCTGAATTGTAGCCCATGTCTTTAAAATAAAAAAGTTAGATCCGTGAAAACACTATTATAGTCAAGGTACAGAACAGTTTCTCCTACCTTTCTCCACTCCATCCCTGTCCACCACTGATCTGTTCTCCATCTCTATAATTTTGTCATTTGAGAATGTTATATAAATGGCATTATATAATATATAACTCTTTAAGATTGGCTGTTCTTTCCCAGCATAATTCCCTTGAGAGTCATCCAAATTGTTGAGTGTATCAATAGTTTTTTATTGCTAAGTTGTATTCCATAATATGGATGAAGCACAGATTTTTTTTTTTTTAATCTATTTACCTGTTGAAGTATATTTGGGTTGTTTCCAGTTTTTGACTATTAGAAGTAAAGCTGCTTTGAACATTTGTATACAAGTTTTTGTGTGAACATATGTTTCTGTTTCTCTGGGATAAATACCCAAGAGTACAATTAGTGGGTCATATGGTGAGCACATATTTTTGTTAGAAACTGTCATACTGTGTTCCAGAGTGGCTGTACCATTTTATATTCATCTAGTTTCCAGTTCCTCACCAGCATTTGGTGTTGGCACTATTTTTTATTTTAACCATACCGAAAGGTGTGTGGAGATATCTCCTTGTGGTTTTAATTTGCATTTCCCTAATGGCTAATGCCATTGAATATCTTTTCATGTGCTTATTTGCCATCTGCATATCCTTTTCAGTGAAATGTCTACTCATGTCTTTGCCCATGTTCTAATTGGGCTCCTTGTTATTTTACTGTTTCATTTTGAGAGTTCTTTATATTTTCTACATCCAAGTCCTTTGTCAGATATGTGGTTTGCAAATATGCTCTCCTAGCCTGTAGTCTTTTCATCCTCTTCACAGGGCCTTTTTTTTATTTTTTATTTTTTGAGTTGGAGTCTCACTCCGTCGCCCAGACTGGAGTGCAGAGGCCACTACCGGCCACCGCAGCCTCAACCTGCTGGGCTCCGGCGATCCTTCTGCCTCAGCCTTCCGAGTAGCTGAAACTACAGGCGCGCACTACCACGCCCGGCTAATTTTTGATTTATTGTAGAGATGAGGTCTCACCAAGTTGTCCAGGCGGGTCTCGAACCCTCAGGCTCAGGCAATTCACTCACCTCAGCCTCCCAAAGCGCAGGATTACAGGCTGAGCCACCGAGCCCGGCTCACAGGGCCTTTTGACCTGTATTGTTAATTTTGATGAAGTCTAATTCATCACTTTGCTTTTCTGAATCACGTTTTTGTTGTTGACTATAAGATCACTTTACCTAACTCTAGATCCTAAAGCTTTTTTAAATTTTTATTTATTTATTTATTTATTTATTTATTTTTTTTTTTTGAGTTGGAGTCTCACTCTGTCACTCAGGCTGGAGTGCAGTGGCA
>NW_007251338.1:196106-221300 GCF_000164805.1 Carlito syrichta | reverse complement strand
CCCAGCAGGTCGAGGCTGCAGTGGCCCGGAGCGGCCACTGCACTCCAGTCTGGGTGACAGAGTGAGACTCCAACTCAAAAAAAAATAAAATAAAAGGTTTATATTTTTATGTATTATATTTATGTCTTTAATTCTTTTGAGTTAATTTTTATATAAAGTATGATACTTAAATCAAAGATTTTTAAAAATATAGATATCCAATTGCTTCAGCACCATTTGAATAACCTCCAGTTGAAAAGTACTTTGGCAATATTTATTATGAGCCATAAGAATGTTCATAGCTGGCTGGGCTCAGTGGCTCAGCCTGTAATCCCACCCCTGGGAGGCCGAGGTTAGTGAATTGCCTGAGCCCGCCGGTTCGAGACCCACCTGGGCAACTTGGCGAGACTTCATCTCTACAATAAATCAAAAAAATTAGCTGTGTGTGGTAGCGTGTGCCTGTAGTTCCAGCTACTTGGAAGGCTAAGGTGGAAGGATCTCCGGAGCCCAGCAGGTCGAGGCTGCGGTGGTCAGGAGCGTGCCACTGCACTCCAGTCTGGGTGACAGAGTGAGACTCCAACTCAAAAGAAAAAAAAAAAAAGAATGTTCATAGCTTTTTTTCCTGTCATGTCTGGGAATTCATCCTAAAGACATAATGCAGAAATATTTTTGTTAAGCTTATAAGCTTAGAAAACATCCACTATAGTATTTTTATAAGGTTGAAAAATTGGAAATAATCTAAATACTTAACAATAGGGGACTGGTTAAGTATGGCACACACATGGAGTAATATGCAACACTTTAAAATATATATTTACTCAATAACTTTCATGCATTTAGCAAATATTTACTCAGTATCCATATGTGTTGGTGCTGAAGATAACATGGTGAGCAAATTAGACATCATCCCTGCCTTCTCAAAGCTCACAATGTAGAAGAGAGGATAGGGAAAACAATTCTGGCACTTAGAAAACTACATTTGACAAGAAGCAGGAAATAAAACTGTGTGTACCAGGTTATTAAAACTATGTTAAAATATATGCACATGGAAAAAACAAAATCATGGTTGTTGGGTGATTGGATCAACGGCAGTTTTTTCACCCACTGTTTTCCCTACTTTCCCTAGTATTTTCTTTTTATTACGATAACAATAATAAAGATAAAAGTTTCAATCGCAAAATAGTTCCTTCCCATGGAAAGGTTAGGAATGTCCATTTTAAGAGGCAACAGGCACACGTACAACAGTCCAAAGGGTACAGTAAAGGCCACGACAGACTGTTAGGTATCTAGTGCCCAGTTAAGTCATGCTGGATTATTCAGTCAGTCAGCAAGTATCAATGGAGCGTCCACAAGGTAACCTGTATCACATGAAGCACTCAGAATAAGTGCTTAAGAATAGACGGTCCCTGACCTCTTGGAGCACTTGCAAGAAACTCTGATCTCAGTCTTCCTTATGCTTGTTCAGTACTTCACACTTCGCAGCGTGCTGTCATGTACCTCCCCACATATGATACTCTCAACAAACCTGTAAAGTTGTTAGGGCGAGTATAATTATCCCATTTGTTAGACACTAAGACGCAGAGAGCTTAAGCAACTTGCCCAAGGTCACACAGATAGTAAATGGCAGGCCCAGGGCTTGGACCTGGCCTTCTATCTCTAAGGCCAGTGCTGTTCTCAGAATACAAGAACAGCTGTGATAACAGAGGGCTCAAAGCAAGAAAATAATCAGCAGAGAACCATAACTAGAATTTAAATCATAGGGATGAGAAAGCACGTGCCTATCGTTTCTCGGCCTTTTGGCTAAGACTGAGTGTAGAAAACATGTGTCCAGGGCAAGGGATGGGCTCCCCTCCCCCAGCGTGTTTAAGGCTGTGGATCCAAGCAGCAAGGGGAATGTGACACAAACACTTGGGCTTATCGCTCTTCCCTTTCCCCAGATGGTGAAGGCAATCCAGGTCCTGAGAATCCACCTGCTGGAGCTGGAGAAAGTCAACGAACTCTGCAAGGACTTTTGTAACCGTTACATCACCTGCCTCAAAACCAAGATGCACAGCGATAACCTGCTCAGGAATGACCTCGGGGGACCCTACTCTCCCAACCAGCCCTCCATCAACCTTCACTCACAGGTAACACACAGAGCCGGGTCCTACCTCTTAAGCAGGCTCATAAGCCAGGAGTAGAGGAGGGTCTCTCGGGGACGTTCAGATTAAACTCATTGGATCCTTTCATCACGTGGGCTCTCCTCTCACCCATTCCTTTTTATACCCATCAGGCAGCACAGTTCCCTTTTTGCACAGACTCCACCATGCCAGGGCATCAGTGTTCCTCAGAAAATTACCAGATCTGAGAGGGACAATGTCCAAAGTAACTGCTGGCTTCCCGACCCAAGATATCCCAATAAATGAGAGTTAAGAAGAAGGAAAGCCTTCCTGGAGGATGAACTGGGAAGAGGCCCAGATGTCCGAGAGCCCTATAGGCTTCTCAAAAGAGTTGCAGCTTGCTGAGTTCTCTGTTCCTGGGAAGGAGAGTTTGGGGAGGGTCATCATTCTGTGGATCCTGCCCTCCTAACAGGTGAAATCAGCTTTCCTGATCATTCTCTAGGCACTCACCCTACCCCAACACCCCTGTCCCCCTGAGGTTCAGGGCCACTGTGCCTGTCACCTTAAGCCATTCCTTTCCAAGACTTGCCTGCCACCTTCACTCTGGGAACTGGGAAATGCAGAAATAGTGACTCCACATTTGGAGTATGAATGGGCTCTTCACTCCATTCCAGGGCAGAGTTTTTCTAAAACCTACAAACTAAGTCCGCTGCCTGGCAATACCTTCTCATCCAACTCACTGGCATGTGCATAAGCCACAGGCTCACCACTTTGGTTCCCCTTCCACTGAGTTCCTGAGTCCAGGACAGAAACATAGGGGGGTCCCCCAAGAGGCTTCCAGTAGTCTCTTCTCATTGGACAATCAGGCATGTGGGTATGGGAAAACTTTCTAAGAATGAGTGGTAAGAGGTGCTGGAAAGAAACAGTGCCTAAGGAATCTGTGCTGTTTAGTCAGTAGGCCTCCAAGAAACAACCCACATACTCTGTCTCTCCAGATTGGTGGAGGCAAGGTACTATGGGACAGGCTGACCTCCAGAAGGCCAGCCATCCTTGCACATTTTGACAACAAACACCAAAGATACATTCAGTGTCACATTAACCCCGCCCCAGTGGTATCTTTGTGAGTCTTGACAGTAAGTACTGCCCAGGACAGGGGGCAAGAAGTTTATTTCCTCTTCCTATGACTTGAAATCACCAAATCACTTTATTACAGATCTAAAAACAGCTACCCAGGCTTCTGCTTGCTAATATTCTCTTGAAATAGACTCATTCCTTCAGAGTCTTATTGTACTTTCCCTTATGATCAAAATTAGCAAGAAACTTGCATAAAAGAGGACAATAATTGCTCAACGAGCATCTCGTTTGTAATTTATTAGTTTCTATTATTGTGGGTTACCATGGTGATGCTGCGCAGTCCCGGTGATGGGAGAGATGCAAGATAGGAGCTGAGGAGGCTGTGAGGCCTCACCAAATGGAGATGCACATTTTTATCAGTAATTTTCATGAAAATAATAAGTGAGGAGTTAATGAGATGGAAAGCCATCCTGTGGCTATTGTGAATTTTTTTTAAGTGTTGATCTAATTAGAATGCATCGGTCAGGAAAAGTAATGAGGATTTAGTGCCTCACAGAGATGTGAGGATCATATCAGAAAATTAGCACAAGTCTTTGGAAATAATCAGGTCCTTGGAGAGGCACTGGATTTCCCCTCCTGGGCCTTCCAACTCTACCTTGAGCTCTGGAGCTGGGGGTGTACCAGGGTAGTGGGGGAAGGAAGGAAGGGCAGAGGATTTAGCAGCCACTGCGGCCCCCTCAGGGTTGGGATCTGAGGCTGACAGGTCGGACTGCAGGAACAGGGTCACTGGAGGGGTGGGGCTTGCAGAGAAGGGCAACATGGGCCCTTGGAGGGTTAAGAGCTCAGAGATGCTGTCTGAGAAAATCAGTCCCCCTGGGGAATCCCAGCACTCAGTGCCTTGGAGCTTTGAGGAAAGAGGAAGGAACTTTGATTCCTATCACTGGAAGCATCGGATCTCTGCCTGCGGTTGAAACTGGCCCTGGGGTAGCCACTGCTGAAAGGCTTCTGATCTGGGAAAGTGGGAAAGTAGAACTCAGACGGTGGGGGCGGGGGGGGGAGTGTTGAACACACCAAGAAATAGAGGAAGGACACTTAGTGAGGTATTCCTACTTGTATTATTCAAACATGTCCCTTCATTTTCTCTGACTGCCACCACCTGCTTCGTTCAGCCTTGGGGGGAGGGTAAATGAGGTAATTACACACTGGAGACTGCAGAGGCTCCTAACTACTCTGCTGTCTTCTCTGGCCATCCCTCAGCCCACCCACACACCCACGCGGCCTAAGCTTCTGCTGCTGGGTTTGTCTTCCTAACCTCCCTCATGTCATTCTCCTGCTCAGAAACCCTGCTTACCCCGCCCCCACTCCCACCCCCAGCTTTCACATCCGTTCTCCTGACATTCAAGGCCCTTCTAGGTCTTGACTTCAGCCTCCATTTCTGGGCCAATCAGATTGCTTGAGGTGCTGCCACCCTTCTTACATGCCTGTCGGTTTGGGGGACACTTCCCCAGGACGAACGGCACTTCTCTGCAGCCTCTTCCCCTAGGGCAGTCACAAGGCTCCTTGCCCACGGTGCCTCCCTGATACCCTCATCAAGAATGGGCTTTTCCTGCTTTTAACTAACTGCCAGAGCACGCTGAGCAACTGATAACGGCAAATATCATCTGTGACTTTATAGTACAGATGCTTGTGTATTTTCCTCTCCTAGGTAGCACTTTTTGAGTGGAGACAGTATTTTATATATTTGAAATCACCAAATCACTTTATTACAGGTCTAAAAACAGCTGCCCAGGCTTCTGCATGCTGATATTCTCTTGAAATAGATTCATTCCTTTATAGTCTTATTGCACTTTCCCACGTGATCTCTGCAGTGGCTACCACAGGTCTTGTGCATGATAGATGACCAGTAGGTATTTGTTAAAAGACGTAATGCAATGAGAGAGAGAAAGCGTGCTAAAGAAGAAAAGCAGAAATAGAAAGAAAGATAAAAAGGAAAAGAAAGACAAATATGGAGAGTCAGCATTCAGGAGGGACGTAGAGACAGACTGAAGAACTGGAGGAAAAGAACAATAAAGAGAAACAGACAGGGTGATACAGTGACCCAGGAAAGAGGAGATGATGTAGAGAAAAATGGAGGCAGAAAGAGAGATGGAAAGAGGCATGGTAGCAATAGTGAGATGGAGAAAGTGAAGAAACAATGGATGTAGCTCAGTGCACAGTCCAGGGTACACAGAGGAGGTGAAGGTCAGTAGGACATACCACATGCTGTCCTCATTTACATTCCCAGGTCAGGCTCCTGCCACTGTCCCACTGAGGTAGGGGCAAGGGTTTGCAAGGGCTCTTCCAGTACTGGCAAGGATTGGGAGTCAGACTTTTTTTTTTGGAGTCTCCGTCGCCCAGGCTGGAGTGCAGTGGCATGCTCAGGGCAACCCAGTGTCGACCTGCTGGGCTCAGGTGATCCTTCCACCTCAGCCTTTCAAGTAGCTGGAACTACAGGCAAGTTTCCCAGGCTGTTCTCCAACCCGTGGGCTCAGGCAATTCCCTCACCTCGGCCTCCCAAAGTGCTGGGATTACAGGTTTGAGCCACCACGCCTGGCCAGCCAGAGACTTTCAGTGCAGAAGGCAGGTCTGGGCTTCAGAACACAGGAGCCACGATGGGAGAGGAGAGAGAAAAGGAGTGTCTGTGTGTTCACGTGCATGTGTATGTGTGTGTGTGCGCGTGCATGGGTGAACAGGCACGTGCATTTGTCATGGTCCAACCTTAATCTCCCCAGCCTGAAATAGCCGCCCTGAGCGCCAGCCTGGCCTGGGGAGGGGTGTCTCCCCTCTGGAACATGATCCTCCGGATCAACATTCCAACCGCCTGCCAGCTTTGTTGCAAACTGCTGGCTCATGGTTTTCCCCATGTGCTAATCATCCAGCCTTGTGTTGCAAAGCGGGAGACGTTTCTGTTTTCAAATTGGTACCCCCACTCCTAGATGCCATGCCGTGTCCTCCATCTAGCCCTATGGGTTGAACATACTCCCGCCTGGCCTTCCATTTCTCTATGTGAGTCTTCTCTGCGGGACTGGAAGGAAGGTGGGAGAAGGGGAGACTCCCCTACCAAGCAGGGAAGTAAGGGACTTGGGTCACAACTAGTCCTTCCCGCCCTCTAGAAACCCATCCTGCGCTGTCGGTACCCAATGACACCCAGACTTCCTACTCCTCAGAGCCCAGGCTCCTTGCAGGGGTAGCAGTCTCAGAAATAGACTCATTTTAAGCTGCAACTCCGGACTCTCCCTTCCTTTCTAGCAGGCACAGACTGAACCATTCCACTAGAGAGAACCTCACTCAAGTATTAATTTGTCCTGAAATGCATCCCTCTTTCTCTATAGAGATTTAAGCCTCAGCTCTATTCCAGACAAATTGGGCTGAGCCACAGTTCTCACTCAATCACCAAGCATTTGGAGGCACTTACTGTATGCACTGTGCTAGGTCCTGTGGGGGAAAAAACACAAGCGATGTCCAGAAGGAGCACCCAGTCTCAGTGGAAGGGAGCTATGAGCCACACACAAAGATCTAAATAAATTTTGTCAGTCACAGAATGTGCAGGGTCGGGAGTACTGAGGAAAGGAACAGCCAAAGAGATGAGAAAGGAGCCACGGGAAGGGCTCCTGGATCAGGCAGTCTGCACACGTGGCTGGAGATTGCCCCAGCCACCACTCAGCATCCTTCCTCCTCCCCGAGGGAGATACCAGTCCCCAGACCAGGTATGAACACCTCCCATCCAGGGTTTGTTCCTGCCCAGAGACAGGATAAACACATGTCAGTGTGGAGTAGAGAGGCTAGCAGGAGGACTTTTGCCCACTGTGACTGGAGAAGTTGCCAATCCACTGACTTTGGAAGGACCTCCTGGGGGAGGGGACAATTCAGGCAGGCTTGGGGAGAGTTAGTAGCCTATTTGGCAGCTCTAAAGGTGAGTGCTATTACTGTGGTGAGACATCTGGGAGAAGGCGATGAGCAGAGAGAGCCTGTCTGAATCCCTGGAGACAAAGAGATGGGTGGAGGGTGGAGCAGCCATTCATTCATGCATCGTTTATCCTTTGAGCACCTCTTGAGCCTAATGACCTCTGAGGGCTTAAAGATGGATGTGGCACAGTCCCTGACCTCAAAATGCAGTGACGGAGTATCTTGCAGCCACATTTGTGGGGGTTATGTTTTGAGGTTGATAGCGATGGCTAACTGCTAAAGATTTTAAAGGCAGTGGAAAATGTAGGCAATGGGGTCAGAACTGGAGACATATCAGAGACCAATCAGTCATGTATCCACATCTTGTACTGCTCAAAGAAGAACTGGCAGAGGGAGGGTATGCATTTACTGAGCTCCCTCACTGCAAGATGTGCATTATTATCCCATCTTACATCCAAGGGAAGAGAAGCTGAGAGAAGTTAAGACATGGGCTCAGTGGGACACATTGGCTCACGCCTATAATCCCAGCACTCTGGGAGGCAGAGGCGAGAGGATTGCCTGAGCCCAGGGATTCAAGACCAGCCTGAGCAACATGGTGAGACCTCGTCTCTACAATAAATTTTAAAAATTAGCCAGGTGTGGTGGCATGTGCCTGTAGTTTGAGCTGCTTGGAAGGCTGAGGCAGAAGGATCGCCTGAGCCCAGCAGGTCCAGGCTGTGGTGGCTGTGAGTGTGCCACTGCACTCCAGTCTGGGTGACAGAGTGAGACTCCAACTCAAAAAAAGAAAAAAGACACAGGCTTAAGGCCATAGACCTAGTAAGTGGAAGAGTCCGGGATGAATTAATCCAGAACCTAGGCTCCTCTTGCTATATGGTGATACTTTTTTGTGACACATAGGAAGGAGAACCAGGGGTCTTGGCTATAGTTCAGGGATTTAGGGACTAGAGAGGAAGAAACCAATTGCTGGGAAGGAAGAATTTGGATTTGCCAATAAATTGAAAATCAGGAGAAGAAAGGTACAAAGTGGACCTAATTCTGAGATGCTGGGCTTAGCAGGCCAGCTACCTCTCTTCAGCTCTGAGTCTCCCTAACAGAATAGGAAGGGTGAGGCTCCCTAACAGAATAGGAAGGGGACTAATCAATGCATGCCTTCCTGGGAAGAATGGAACTTGCCTATTAACCTACAAGAAGTTTTACATTTCCAAGATTGGCAGGAGGCTGAGGGGTTGGGGGCCCCAGTCAATGCTCTAGAGGCTCTGCCAAGTGTCCAAGCATCCGGAGGACTTGACTAGTGAGTTTAAGGCTGGGTGGAGCAAGAGAAGGTAATCTACCCTGGAAGAATCACCACCTAGATGGAAAGGGGGCACTCCCAGGCATAAGTGGCAAAAAGTTGGGTTCATGCTGCCTGCCCTCGGTATCAAAGCTGTCTCTTCTGCCGGTTTCTAGCCCCCAGCCCTCCATCCAGGGGCCAGGAGACAGAGGGCGGTCCTTCCCGCTAGGCTAGTGAAACCTGAGCGCTTCTCTCTTCTGAGAAGGAATGTTCCTTAAGTGCAGCAGCTGCTTCTTGTCCCCACAGGCCAGAACTGCCTTTGCCTTGAGACTAAAGCCCCCAACAGGAGTGGAAGGAGAACTGGATTAGGTGGCTTGTTTACATGTGCTTGGCTTTCCTGAGTTTGGGAATCTAGCTTTCTTGGTCTAAGATAAGATCTTGGCTCTGCCAGAATAGAAGGATGCTGCCTGGAAGGGGTGTGTGGGGACAGGGTAACACGCGCGCGCATACACACACACACACACACACACACACACACACACACATACACACACACACACACACGAATACATTCTCTCCCACTCCAGGCCAAAGCCCAGTCAAACCACACATTAAGCAAGCATTTACCATTCACTTAGCACTGTGCTAGGCAGTTTTAGGAAATTAACAGAAAAAAACCTGCAGCCTCTTTCCCTCAAAAAACCTGCAGCCAAGCTGGGGAAAGAAGACACCTGCATAAGAAGGAACGGTTCTGCGGTGTGTCCAATATGTAAGGCATATGGGGAGCATGGAAGAGTCAAAAGGATGGACCATGCGTGCCCTGGACAAGCTTTCCAGAAGGGAGGCACTCAGACCCGGCCCCCACTCTTCCCCGCCCCCCGCCCCCAGGCAAGGTAGGCAAGAGCCAACCTCCTGGGAGGCTTTGGTGAGCATGGTCTGAGTCAGTGGATCAGCAGAGACCCCTAGTGGCCAGGGGGAGCATGGCAGGTTAGGGCTAGGCTCTGCGTTGCCCCCACTCCCTCCACCCACTCATCCCGCACCTAGCCTCCCACAGAATAAGCCTTGGGGAATGGCACTGTGTTTTCTACAATCGTCAGCGGGAAGGACCTTTGCAAGGTAGTTCATTTCCTTGTTTCACAGGCATCCTAGTAAGAAAAATTCCACCTACTTCCCGGCCACCGCAGCCTCAACCTACTGGGCTCCGGCGATCCTTCCGCCTCAGCCTTCCGAGTAGCCGGGATTACAGGCGCGCACTACCACGCCCGGCTGATTTTTTTATTTAATGTAGAGATGAGGTCTCGCCAAGTTGCCCAGGCGGGTCTCGAACCCGCGGGCTCAGGCGCCTAATTCACTCACCTCAGCCTCCCAAAAGCTCGGGATTACAGGCTGAGCCACCGAGCCCGGCTCACGCACACACTTCTAAAACATCCCACAGCCTTTCACTGTTTCTTAGCAAGGTCTTCCTTTCAACAAGTCATCTTTTTTGTGTGTGTTCCAAAATGAGATTTGAGGAAAACCCCCTGTGACCACTGAGGTCTCGGAAAGAATAAGTGATAGACACGGGGCCAGGTGCTACCACTGACCCTGTGGGTGGTGCTCAGGGGGCACTAGCACTCAGCCATTCCAAACCCCACCTCCCTGCCTTGCTCTCCCCTTCTGAGAGGCTCTGCCCCTTCGGAGAGGATCTGACAGGCTCTTTGCCTCTGTGTCTCAAGCAAACAGCGCACAAGGAACAGGAGTGGGTCAGCTTCCTGGATGCCTGTGGAGCCCAGGTTGTTAGTTTCCATCAAATTCCCAGATTCCACACAGTTCCTAAGGGACTTGGGGGCACCATTGTCCGGCTCCTGGTGGAACAAGGCAAAGAGTTCTTGGGCTGGGTAACCAGCTCTCAGCCCCTGGTTCCTGGACAATTCCAGCAGGGATGTGAGGCTCTGGATGCTGAAAAGCATCACTAGAATTGAGCTTCTCACATCTGTCTGGGTGCTAAGGGGCCTAAGAGGGAGCAGCTCTACTTGGGTCTAGACAGAGCAGCATCCACCTGGGCTTGGAGTCTGATAAGCCTCATGGAGAAGCTGCTGAGAAACTAATAATACTATGTGCTCAGCCAACATATGCTCCCCCATGGGCTTCCACTGTTGCCGTAGTAGCTCCTTAGAAAGCACCTATAGACTGTTTCCAGTCAGAGCCCCATTATCTCCATTCTATGGAGCTGGAGACTGAGGCTCAACTGGAAATTGCAGCCAGGTGGAATCGCAGAGCTAGTCTGAGACAGAAACGATGCTTAGAATCCTGGGCCTTGGCTGTGACCTAGTAACATTTTAAGCAGGCAGGCAGGAGTGAAGGGGGCACGTGGTAAAGTTCGTGCCACTCTGCGTGTGCAACCTCGGCTGAGTCTCTGCTGTTGCTAAGTAAAGAACCCAAGTGGCTCGAGGACTTCAAGGACAGGTTTTTAAATCCAGTTGTGCTACTCCCTAGTTGAGTGACCTTAGCCAAGAGAAGTGGGAAATAAATTACTAGATGGCTAAATGTGCCAGGCACTGTGCTCGCATTGGATCCTGACTGTCTGACCCCAAAGCACATAGGTCTTTCCATGTGAGCAACGATCCTACTTTCAGAGCCAGAGGACTTAGGTCTGAAGCACAGCTATTTGAGTCTGGGAAGTCACTTCCATTCTCTTGGTCTCATCTCTTCAGGCAAATGGAATAGTCTGTCTCCTGCTGACCCCAGGAGGTGATGGTGAGATTAAAATGAAATAACATGGTGAAAGAATACTCTCTAATATTCAGTGTGTATGGTAAATAGATCTTTGGGACCATCTGAGGGAGGTTTTTAAAAATACAGACTGGCCGGGTATGGTGACTTATACCTATAGTCCCAGAACTTTATGAGTCCAAGGCAGGAGGGTCGCTTGAGGCCGGGAATTTGAGACCAGCCCAGGCAACAGAGCAAGACCCCATTTTTACAATTTTTTTTTTCAATTAATCAGGCTTGTGCACACTCCTGAGTCCCAGCTATTCAGGAGGCTGAGACAAGAGGATCACTTGAGCCCAGAATTCAAGACTGCAGTGAGCTGTGATCATGCCATTGCTACTTCAGCCTGGGTGACAGAGCAAGACTCTGCCTCTAAAAAAATTAAAATTAAAAATCAAAATACAGATTTCTGGGTCGGATTCAGTGGCCCTGTGAATCTGTGTCTTTAAAAACACTCTAGTACTCAGGCAGGTTTGTGAAACTGCTTATGTTTGCAGATTTAAGAGAGGAATACCATTTGCCCTGACCTCGGGGATGCTGAGTTTTTGCTTCCTCCTACTTGCCCCAGCTAAGACGTTGCCAGCCCTGGCCCTGCCCATGGTCTCTACCGCTGAAGTTTTTTATTCCATTCCTTTGCTGATATAACTTGGCTGCCTCTCAACACCTTCCAGCCAAATATCCAGAAAAGGGGGAGAAGGGTAGGAAAGAGAAGGATCTGATCAAATATACAGATTGCCTTTCGCTGTCCAAACAGGGTAAGCTGGCATGGAGGATGCCCTAGCCACAGGGTAGAGAACCAGCCAGAGCTGAGTAAGCAGATGAAGCATCCAGGTGGTAATTCACCCTTCTGCCTTTGGTTTGTTCACAAGGTGTTTTGGTTGAATCCCAAGGGACACATCTTGTATTGATTTTCCTAACTTTGCTTGTATCTGCCTAACCTTGCTGGGGACTTCTTTGGGGTGAAGAAATCTGGAACAACTTTTTATGTTTGAAACTTCAAATGCCCCTAGCAAAAAAGGACTACTTTAGCATGAATGGTTCCAAACGAGATTACTGAAAAGTCACTTCTACTGGCTTTAGGGTGAATGGCATGGAGGTACCCACTGTTCCACTAAAGTTACCTTCCACGTTTGCTTTAGCTTCCAATAGCATCGGAGCATCCTGTGAACACGGCAGGCTGGGATGTTGGAATGAAGGGAGCTCAATCTTGGAGCAGCCTCATCGCTGAAAACTCAGGCTTTGAGGGCCCCTGGGTGCCATCACTGGCCAGACGCATTTTATAAATAAGGAGCAAACGCCCACAGAAGGGTCATGACTTGACTCCCAGACTGATCATCTTTCTTCTGGTATCCACACTGCTTCTGGACTTCTGGTTGTTTTCATCTGTTTGCCTTGCCTCCAAAGACCATTGCTTGAACCCCCATAATCCAAGGAGCACTTTGCAGCCCAGAACCTGACACAACATATGTGTTGGGTATTTGTGGATTAGGGAGAGCTGATCCTGTGGCTACTAACCGACTGTGTGGCCATAGGCAAGTCATGGTCTCTAAAATGCAGTGCCTTGTTTGTACCTCGAGAAGTTGAAATACATGGCTTGTGAGGGCTCTTCCAATTTCTAGGCTTCTGCATGTCAGACTCCAACTTTAGACTTCAAGTGCATGAACGGGAAGGCCAAGAGTCTGCTTAAAGGTTAACGCTCACTGGCTGGGAGGTTCTCACAGAGCCCCAGGAAGAGCTGCCCCTCCCTTCCCTAAGGTCACAGCAGTGGAGATGAGCCAAGAATAGACGCAAGGCCTCCTCCTGACGCACCCCTCCAGAGGAGCCAGCCCAAGAGGCCCAGTGCGGCAGGTGGGCGGGAGGCGGGAGAGCTTGGCTTCACGTCTCCTGGTGCTGCTTATTTATAGGAGATACTCCTCCAGCTCTTGGGCCAGAGACAATCTGGGAGGGTAAAAAAGGCAGCTCTGGAGGAGAAGCCAAGGGGGATTTAATCAGCTGAATCCAGTCGATGTATAAATCAGTGCTGACTTCCACTTCCTGATAGGCTCTGCCAATTTCCATGGTGCCAGGGTCTGGGAAGAGTTCATCATGGCTGTCCCCTGGGGCTATGACACTTTTCCTTTGTCTGTTGCTACAGGCAGGCAGTCATTGGCTCAAGGTTTCCTCCAAGCACAGGTTTCTCTCCTCGCTCTAAACCATAGGCTTTCCCTGGAGGTTGAAGACCCAAGTTCCTTCAAGTCCTAAAAAACAAAAGCTAGGAAGCTGGGGGCCTTCTTTTTTCCTCTGTTTCATCTATTTTCTTGACTATTTATGTCTCCAAATCTTTGCAGTTCATGCCCTATGATTCCAGCATTCGGGCACAGGAATGTCACCTAAATGACTGTTGGACCTGCCTACTGGTTCATGCCCCGTTTGCAGATGAGGAACCGTGATTGGGAGGAGCTAAGAAGACCCAGGCCGGTCTCCTAAGGCTCCTTCCTCGACATCTCATTCCTGACCTGACCTTTCTTGCTTGTCTCCAAACCTAGAGACATTGACACACATCCCATACATCCCATTCCTTCCTCACAAACTCCCTCGGAGCACCCAGCCACCAAGCTCAGGCTCCCCAGAAAGCAGGGTGGGCTTGTTACTCCTTCTTGGAGGCCTCAACATCAAGTGCAAGGACTTTTCACCCAGCTGTTAAATGGGAATGGTGAAGGGAGCAAAGAGCCAGGGGGAGAAAATGTCTTCCTAGCTGTCTTGGCTACTGCAAAGACTAACAGCAAGGACTACCTGCTGGATGGCAATGTGGGGCAAGGGACATTCTGTGTCCAGTGGAACTCTGTGCTGAGAGCCTGAGAAAGAGAAAAGAGTTGATTTATAGGCGATACTCAATAAGTGCTGAAGGTGGCTGGGGCTGAGGCTTGTGTGAGGTACCTTGAGAAGACAGGCTATGCAAGGGCTATGGCGGCTTTATATTTTTTAACAAATATTTTAGTATCCTGAACTAGGTGCTATGGATACAAAGGTAAAACACTAGGGACTGCTTTGTGGGTGGAGCATAGTGTAATCAAGGCTGTCACGGAGGTATGTGAGGAAGAGACATGGAGGGGTGGGGAGGGAAGGGGAAAGCATCTGGAGATAAGTGAGTCTGCAGGATGAATAGTGCCAGCCAGGTGAAGCCAATTTCTCAGCCTGGTTAGAATCCCCTGAGGAACTTCTTAAAATCCAGAGCCCAGGATGCACCCCTGACGAATTAAATTAGAATCTCTGGGGTTGGGGCCAGGCACAGTGGCTCATGCCTATAATCTCAGCACTTTGGGAAGCTGAGGTGAGAGGATCACTTTGAGGCCAGGAGTTTGACACCAGCCTGGGCAACATAGCAGGGCCCCATCTCTACAAAAAAAAAAAAAAAATTTAAATTAGTGGAGCACGGTGGCATGTGCCTGTGGTTCTAGCTACTTGAGAGGCTTGAATCCAGGAGGTCGAGGCTGCAGTGAGCTATGACTGTGCCACTGCACTCTAGCCTGGGTGACAAAGCAAAATCTTGTCAATAAATAAATTAATAAATAAATCTTTGGGGTTGGAATCCAGGCATCATTATTGGAGGTTTCAAAGAGTAGTCAAAGAGGAGACCACTGGTTTATCAAAGATAACTTGTGTCTCAGGTTTGTAGGAGAATGGAATGGTTAAATGGATGACTACTTTTGTTCTTTGGGATTTTTTTTTCTTTTAATATTGAGCCTTCTTATTCACTCTTTCTAGGAAGCTGTGTGAATTGCCTCCTGGATTTGGGTCTGGGGAGGAGCAGGAAGGAGGGAGGAGGGAAGGCAGGAAGGGGAAAGGCAAGAGGAGGACTTTGGGGCTGTCGCATTTAAGCTCTCAGTGACACTGTCACAAACCACGCCTCCCTCACTGCCAGGACCTCCTGCAGAATTCCCCCAATTCCATGTCTGGAGTCTCCAATAACCCCCAGGGGATTGTGGTCCCAGCCTCAGCGCTCCAGCAGGGCAACATCGCCATGACAACCGTCAACTCACAAGTCGTGTCAGGTCGGTGCAGGGTATGGGCTGGGGATTGTGGGGAACACCGTGGGAGGAGAACGGGTGGCCCCGAGGAGGTTCCAGGGGTGGGGAGGTATCCTCTAACAAGGGTGGGCCTCCTAGCTCAGTTTTTTAAATGAAAATGTCCTGTAAGTTCATAGATGGTTAGCACCAAGACCCAGTTGTGAAGGTTTGGAACAAATGTGGGTCAAATTCTCATGCACCCCCAAAAGGCCAAGTAAGGCTATTGTCCCTTCCCCCAAACACTTCTCATCAGAGGCTCTGCTCTCAGTTCTGGGCATCATCCTCCACCCACTGACTCCTCCCCTAAAGTGGACCAACCAGAACCATACCAGAAAGTTCCAGCACAGAGGGTCTTTACAAGTGACTGCCAAGGAAACTGGGAACCCTGCTTGCCCTCACGCCTAGCCACTCTCATGGCAGGGGACCCCAAAACTGGTTGTCTCCTCAGGTGGAGCCTTATACCAACCGGTTACCATGGTAACCTCCCAGGGTCAGGTGGTCACCCAAGCAATCCCCCAGGGAGCCATCCAGATCCAGAACACACAGGTGAGTGTGCGTGTGGGTGTGTGCACACGTGCATGGGTGTGGGGTAGAGCACTCATTGCTTCTTATCTGCTTGGCACTTGACACGATAACTCGTTTAATCTTCATTCTTCCTCTGAGAGGAATCATTACCCTTACTTTACAGATAAGAAGCTGGGCCTTGGAAAGGTTTTATCAGCTCCTGGGATTTTGCTGCCTCCTGGGGTTACATCAAAGGAGCCTGCACTTCCTATTCCTGGTCTCCAGACTGAGCCACCCTGTGCCTCAGTGGTACAGAGTGCACACACAAAGGAAGAATAGAAAGAGCCAAGTCAGAGGCATGAGATCTGACATTAACTCTGTGATCTTGGAGAAGTCACCTAACCTCTCTGGGCCTCAGAGTTCTTATCAATAAAAGGGGATTCTTACCAACTGCACACAGCCCAGCCAACCTATAGGGCTGTTGTGAGGTTGAAGCACGGTAGTGGATAGGAAAGTGCTTTGCAAACTGTGAAGTACCATAGAAATGCTAATAACTACTAGATGGCTTTTGGCAAGTTTATATATTCTATACTCTCTGCATAGCCTGTTTCCTCTCTCCCTCCCCTCCCCTCCTCCCCCTCCCTGTCCTTACTGCCTTCTTTCCTCACCCAAGCCTCACCTCCATTCTCTGAGGGGCTGGTGTGGGGTGAGAGGGAAAGGCCACCTCCCCAGGGCCCTAAGAATAGTTGGGAAGAGGGTTGGCAGCCAGAGCCTGCCGTCTCTATGGCAACAAGTCCCTAGCCGCTAGCCTCACAGGCTGCTGATGCTGATTTTCTCTCCACGTGCCCTGAAGGTTAACCTTGACCTCACCTCCCTCCTGGACAATGAGGATAAGAAGTCCAAGAACAAACGAGGAGTCTTGCCCAAGCATGCCACCAATATAATGCGTTCTTGGCTCTTCCAGCATCTCATGGTGAGTGTGTGTCCTGGGGGTGTGGAGTCACGGCGTGGGGTATGAATAACCCGCCTCGTGGGTACCAGCCTCTGCTGTCAGCTCCAAACCCACACAGGGTGCGGCCTTGGAGAGAGCTCTTTGACAGGAATAGCATGTAGGGGCCAGGCTGGTGTGGGGGCTTCAGTGGACTTAAAGCTGGGAGACTTTCTCTAGCACCTGCTGCCACGACTGCCCCGAAAAAGTGTGACACGTGAGGTAATGGGGATAAGCATATTCTGAAGAGTTAAGTATTGGGCAGGTGTACAACACTGTTTCGTGAACAGAGTGAGGTTCAGGGATGTGGTGCCTGGTCCAGAGCCCCCCTCCTGCCGGCGGGCATACTCACTGTGCCTTTCTCCCAAGGATGAACACGTTAACTCTGCCAGGACTCCTCAGTCCTCACCGCTGGGGGAGCACAGTACAGTGTAGGGGAAGGTGGTTGAAAGTACTCCCTCTGAAGGGATGATTGAGGCTGGAATCCAGGCTCTTCAAGTTCAGCTTGAGGGTGCAGAACTGCCGTCACAAGCCTCAGTTGCTTTCTTTTTAAAGTGACCCACTGCCATAGGTTTAAATGGAGTGTGATAAAGTGCCTACTGTGTGCACATAACATGATGGTCATTATGTGTTTGTCTGCAGTGTTAATTGCAAAAGACAAACCTTTGGTTGCATGTCAGGAAAGACTTCAAAACTGTAATCCCCTAGCACCCGTTTCAAGGTTGTAGCAATAACTAAAGGTCAGTGACTGAGTCTGCACTGAGTGTGTGTGTGTGTGTGTGTGTGTGTGTGTGTGTCGTGGGAAGGGGAGGTAGATGCTGTGCTCACTGGTGGGCTTCCAGCAGCCTGCAAGCTTCTGGCCCAGCATGTCAGAATGTACAGACACAGATACAAGACAAATTTCAAGGGACTGAGGACAGGACATACCCAGAGTACTGTAGGAAGAATCAAGAGTAAGGGGAAATCATTCTTCAGAGAGAATGAGAAATCAAATGAGTCATGGAGATTAATCCAATCAGTTAGGCAACCAACAGTCCTTTATTTGAAATAGGGGAGCCTTCAGAAGCCAAGGAGACTAGGCCTAGGCAGTGATTCTCAGACTTTAGTGGAAGCAAAAGGTTGGCTGGATCCTAGGGGCTTTGACTTGGAAATCTTGACCCTGTATAACCAGCAGTCAGGAAGGACTACCCTATAGTAAGAAACATGGGCCAGAGTTCTATATCTCCCCCACAAGTACCCACTCAGCTCTAAGGAATGGGGGCTGTCACAGTGCTTTGCTGAATGTGCACTTTTGAAAGCACTGACTGGTTTGGACACCTAGAGTTTTTTACATTAGAGAGCTAATTTGGAGAGAAGGGACTGGAAAGCTGTGGGTTAAGGTGAGGAGAGGAGGCTGGAGAGGACCCTCCCCATTCCCTGTACTGAGCTTAAGGGATGAAGCCAGGGGCTCAGGGGCAGGTCCAGCCTCGGGCTTCTAAGGAGCAGTTCTGATTCAGTGGCTGGAGTTTGTGGTGGAGATGCCCAGGTCTCCTGCCTGTTCTGGTTTTCCAAGTTGATAGAGAGTCAGTGGGCTCAGATGCACTCAGTGCCCTGTGAGTCTAGTGTCTAAGCTACAGCTTCCAGCCTTCCTGTGGGAGGAGGGGCTACCCAGGGAAGGATGCAACTCTGTGCACTGACCTGTCATAACCAGGATGGGAGCAGCACAGCCAACACTCAACCTCCTCTAGCGCTAAATCCAGCTCTACTCATTGTGGTGGGGCAATGTATAATGGTAGCACTGTGGGTATGGTAGAAAGCCCATGGCTGTTGAAGCAGCTAAACCTGGGTTCAAGTACAGGCATTGCCTCTGACTCTACCATGGCCACACTCACCTCTTGTGAAAGTTATGATGAAGTGATGAAATAATTGCAAGGACTCAGCACACTGAGGTGCTTAATAAATGTCAGTTCCCTTTCCTCCCCACTTCCCAGCCCATTCATCTTTGAAGGCCAATGTAAACACACTTACAGCCTCATTTTGGAGGGAGGAGAAAAAGCAAATGTAGAGAAGGGTGGAAGTTGCAAGGGGAGTTTTCCTGCCCACGAACCCAGGCATCCAGGCCAGCACCTCTCATTGACTCCCATCATCCCATTCTGTGGGCTCCTCCTTCAGCTACCTTCTACTCCCCATTTACAGCTTACCCCTGGGGGTTGCTAACCTGAAACTGGAGATTCACCCACCTCCATCCCTCCTGGCTGTGCCTCGCCTCCTATTTGGGACCTCAGGTTGCCTCCTGCCCTCTCACCCTTTTCCTTGTGAGCCTCTCCACAAGTCAGGATCTTTTCTGTCCATTCCAAGGTCAGTTCCTTGGGAAGGCAGAGGAGGGAGAGATGGAGAACAGAGAGGAGGTAGTGGTAGCTGAGCACAAAGCAGAAAGGAAGGATCCAGCTTGACTCTATAAAAAGGATTTGTGGCCGGGTGTGGTGGCTCATGCCTGTAATCCTAGCACTTTGGGAGGCCAAGGCAAGAGGGCTGCTTGAGCCCAGGAGTTTGAGACCACAGCAAGACCTTGTCTGTACAAAAAAATTAGCCAGGCTTGGCGGTGTGCACCTGTAGTTCCAGCTACTTAGGAGACTGAGACGGAAGGATCGTCTGAGCTCAGGAGGTCGAGGATACAGTGAGCTGTGATGGTGCTACTGCACTCCAGCCTGGGTAACAAAGTGAGACTCTGACTCAAAAAAAAAAAAGGGACAACATGGAAGACCTGCTGAAAAGCACGAGGAAGAGCTTTCTGTCCATATTTTCCCACCAACCCCTACTGTCCTCTCCAGCTCAGGAGTGTGCTTAGGGGCAATGCCATTAATAAAGCACTCAGCCGGGCTCGGTGGCTCAGCCTGTAATCCCACGCCTTTGGGAGGCTGAGGTAGGTAGATTGCCTGAGTCTGCGGGTTGAGACCCCACAGGGCAACTTGGCGAGACCTCATCTCTACCATAAATCAAAATTAGCTGGGTGTGGTAGTGTGTGCCTGTAGTTCCAGCTACTCCAAAGGCTGAGGCAGAAGGATCGCCAGAGCCCAGCAGGTCGAGGCTGCGCTCCAGTCTGGGCGACCGAGTAAGACTCCAACTCAAAAAAATAAAAAATAAATAAAGCACTCAGCATTGGCAGAATCTCCCCCAATTAATGCCTTCATCGCCATGGCCTCAAGAGATGAGAAGGGAGTGGCCACTGGGCCTCTGAAGTCAGAATGCAGAACTTCTGGACTGAAGGAGAGGAAGAGAATGGGAAGTCCAGGCTACTCTAGGGAAACAAGCCCACCATGGCTGTCCCCGGCACACCAAGCCTGAACCACACAGCCTACACATGTAGTCACACACACCCGCAAGCCCCAGCTTCGGGAAATAGCCTGCAAAGGATCTTCATAACCCGGCACAGCGGAAACAAGACAGGCTTTGAGGCCAGACAGATCGGGATAAGAATCGAGGCTCTCCCACTAGCTGTGTGATCACTCTGATTCCATTTCTTTGAAAAAAGAAGATAAGACTTATTTCCCATGATTGTGAAAATTAAATGAGATAACATATATAAAGTGACAGGCCTGGCACAGAGTCAGATAGTCAGCACTTATGAAATAAATGCCCTTTGAACATTCTAGAAAAATGGACCAGGAGCAAGTTTTTGAGACTGAGTTTCAAAATTTGTGAAAATTAATTAGAGGTGGCCAGGCTCGGTGGCTCAGCCTGTAATCCCGCGCCTTTGGGAGCCTTAGGTGAGTGGATTGCCTGAGCCCACGGGTTCGAGACCCGCCTGGGCAGACGAGACCTCATCTCTACAATAAAATTAAAAAATTAGCCAGGTGTGGTAGCACGTGCCTGTAATTCCGGCTACTCGGAAGGCTGAGGCGGAAGGATCACCGGAGCCCAGCAGGTCGAGGCTGCAGTGGCTGGGAGTATTTATTCTTCGTGTGTGTATCCATTTTTCATGTTTAAACTTCAGTCACCTTCAAAGTACTCTCTGTTTAATGCAACACACCTATGAGACACTTTTTCCACTGCTTAAAACAGTTTTTGAACTTGACTATTTTGATGGCTTTTAGTGCTTCTGCTGTTTTTTGTTTCACCTCTTTCACATCAGCAAAGCGTTCCCCTTTGAGAACGTTTTTATCCAGGGAAACAAAGAAAAGTCACTCGGAACGAGATCAGATGACTGGGGAGGGTGGAGCATGGAGGTTATGCCAGTTTTGGTCAAAAACTGTTGAACACTCAGCATTGTATGGGCACAAGCATTGTTATGGTGGAGGAACCAGTCACCTGTTTGCCATAAAAAAAATTCACCGAAGCCAAATGCAGCTTCTCACAACAATGCTAGCTGATATACTGATGCCGATGAGTTCCTAGAAGACTTAGCTAGCAGGAAAAGCCTGTACCACAAGGGACCCGCCCTCCAAAAGATAATTTCAGATTTTTTTTAGTCCTCCCTCATAAGTGTGTGCCTGGCTTATACCTTTGACTCTTGTACATGTCTCAAGAATAAGGATCATGTATTGTATTCTTCTATGAGTTCTACAGTATTGAGTCCCAAGGTATGGGCCATTATACTATTTATTAAGTATTGCTCCCAAAAAGGGTTTCTATGGTGAAATAAGTTTGGAAAAATCTGGGTTATGCAAAACTTAGCCTATTTCTTTATTCTTAGTGTAGCGGGGTCATGGTGAATTTGCAAGAGGGGTGAGATTTGAATCACTTCCCAAACTTATTTGACTGCTTCAAATTTCCCTTGTTTTCATTGTTGCTCTGCAAAACAACTCTGAGACTGTAGTTCTTGAGAAATACAGCTCTGTGGTGACACCACACGGGGCAGATAGTAGCTGCTTGGCTTTAGGAAAGAAGAGTAAGAAAATTATGAAGCAGGGTTCCGTGGATGTTCTCATAGATAGTGCAGCTAATTTGTTGCTTGATTTTTTGGAAGAGTTGGTTTACAAAGGAACAGCCATTTGAAAAGTATACTTTATATTACTTTAAGAAACTACAGGTGTGCGCTACCACACCCGGCTAATTTTTGATTTATTGTAAAGATGAGGTCTCGGCAAGTTGCCCAGGCGGGTCTTGAACCCTCGGGCTCAGGCAGTCCACTCACCTCAGCCTCCCAAAGCGTGGGATTACAAGCTGAGCCATCAAGCCTGGCTTGTCGTTTTACTTGTATAAACTTCTTGTAACATATATAAATCCCATCTTTATTTAAAATGGAATAGGAACTCTAACATTTGGGGACGAATCTGCCTATAGGATCTCTCTAGATATTTATGATGTATTCCAATCCTTTACATTTGTCTCATCTACTACTCAGCATTTTAAAGTAAATTTGAGTCTTAAGTCTTTCTAAACCTTTTTAGTTTTTTTGGCCCTTTCTTTTTATACTCGTACTTCATTCATTTACAGAATAGTTCATTAAATTATGCTAATTACAATAATATGTAGAATTGGCATGAGCCAGTCTGGATACAAACAGGGCTGGCTTCCAAATAAGCAGATAATTTGTCTGGTCAGCATTCCACAGAGTGGAGGGCTCATCTCAACATTCAGGGACCTCCGAACAGCAGTTCTGATAGTTTACTGAAGAACTGAAAAGAGCATTGGATAACCTGCAAACGTGCTGCACAGAGATTGGTTCTGAGCACTTCCATTGTAAATACTGGTTTTTCCTCTTGTCTTCTTTCCTTCAGGCAGAAGTTAGTGTTCTTTGGTTCCTTCTGTACTGTGTCACTTCTACTGTTCTATGGCATTAACAGCTGCAGAAATGTATTCAGATGATAGAAAGCTCCTGAGATGGAGGTAAAAATCCCAAAGCCTTTTTGCAAATCTGCTGCAGTGAGATTGGGATGGTTTCATCCACTTAGTGTTTGCTCTGAGTCTCTGAAGAATCCAGTGACCTTTTCTTGCTATTGCATCACAGCTGAAAGAAGCTAAACTCGAGCTGGAAGCAATGATTCCGTAGCAAACCCAGGTCAGGTGAGCCCCTGGCAGAAGGTCCTTCCACGGAGGATAGAGAGGCCCTGTTTCTCTCCCTGGCATCTCCCCATCCCCTTCTGCTCCAGATCCCAGTGCTGTCCTGACCTGCCAAACAGTTCTGCTCATTTCCATCCAAAAACATGACGGCTCACTGTGTTGCTGCCACCCAAGCATATGAGCACCTTTACAGAATATCATGGAGAAGAAACCAGGCTCCAGGAGACCCCGCCATCCACCAAAGGAGCTACATGAACCACTGTGGTGTACCTGATTCTGTGCTAAGCACTTCTTTTTTTTTTGAGTTGGAGTCTCACTCTGTCGCCCAGACTGGAGTGCAGTGGCCGCTCCCAGCCACCACAGCCTCGACCTACTGGGCTCAGGTGATCCTCTTGCCTCAGCCTTCCAAGTAGCCAGAATTACAGATGCACGCTACTGTGCCCAGCTAATTTTGTTTATTTATTGCAGAGACGAGGTCTCGTCAAGTTGCCTGGGCAGGTCTCGAACCCGTGGGCTCAGGCAATCCACTCGCCTTGGCCTCCCAAAGTGCTGGGATTACAGGCTGAGCCACCGAGCCCGGCCTGTGCTAAGCACTTTAAAGCACCATCTCATTTAACCCACACAACCACCCTAGGAGGAGGTAATAGTGTTGTCCTCATCTTACCAGTGACAAAACTGAGACTTAAAGAAGACAACTCACCTTGCAAGGTCACACGGATGATAAGGTCGCACAGGATTTGAACCTAGATCTGTGTAGCTTGTTGCTCTTATCTCTTACCCACTCAGCTCTACTGCCTGCAGCAGACAGTTCTCAGCTCCCATGCAGTCTAGGCAAAGCCAAAGGGAACCCCAACTTCAACTGAGCTGCAGAAGTTCAGTCCTGGGAGAGGTGTAGGAATTGTACATCCCTGGCCCCAGTGGCCCCAGTTTTCAGACCTCACAGCAATGCTGCCTTGGGACCTCTCCCCCATCCCCACCCATCACAGTCATAAGCCTGGTATGGCATCTGGCAGCACCTGCCACCCACCACCCCACCTTCCACCAATCATGCACAGCTGAGGGTCTTGCTCCAGGGCCCTTGTGTGAACTCTGCTGTAGTTATGGAAGCTAATCGCACAAGAGACACCCGGGGCCTTCTCTGTATGACTTTTTAGATTGAAACCCAATTCACATATCATAAAATTCACCCTTTTAAATGTATGATTCAGTGTCTGTTAGTATATTTATAAAGTTGTGGCATCATCACCACCATCTAATTCTAAAATATTTCCACCACAACAAAAATAAATCCCATACTCACTGGTCATCACTCTCCAGCCCCTAGCAACCACAAATCCACTTTCTGTCTCTGTGGATTGGCTTATTCCAGATACTTCACATGAATGGAATCATGTAACATGTTGTCCTTGTGTCTAGCTTCTTTCACTTAATACAATGTAGTAATATTTCATTCCATTTTGTGACTGAATATTATTCCATTGTATAGATATACCACATTTTGTTTATTCACTCATCTGTTGATGGACATTTGGATTGTCTCCACCATTTGGCTAATAAGCAGTGGTGCCATGAACGCTGGTATATTCCACATGATTCTGAGCCTGTCATTGTCTTAGAAATTCTATCAGATTCCTGGCTGTCCTCCCCATAGCCCGAGAGCCTCACATGCTGGGCTTATTCCATCTGGGGATCTGGGGAAAAACAGAACTGCGACATACTTACCTGGGTACAGCTTGTGCCCTCACGGGACTCCTGGCCAAAGAGGAGGGCACATGGAGGTGAAGTCCAGCCAGCTGTCTCTGTGCCTCAGTATGGCCTTCAGTCACTCAACAATCCTTGTTTGCCTCACCACCTCCCCTGAGCAGGGCATTGTGTTAAGTCTTGAAGGGATTACAGGCAGCCCTCTGTATCCATAGGTTTGGCATCCATGGATTCAACCATCTTGGATGAAAATATTCCCCCCAAAATGGATGACTGTGTCTGTACTGTACAAACTTGCTTTTTGTCAGTATTCCCTAAGCAATATAGTAAGACAACTATTTACATGGCATTTATATTGTGTTAGGTACTATAAGTAATCTAGAGATGATTTAAAGTATAAGGGAGGATGTGCGTGTAGGTTATATGCGGGTACAATGCCATTTTATATAGGGCCATAAGCATCTGTGGATTGTGATATCCACAAGGGGTTCTGGAACCAATCCCCTGAGGATACTGAGGGACGACTGTATATGGATCTGTCTCTGCCAAGGACCCACCTACAGAATCCACCCACACACCTGACTCAGGAATGCTGATGTTTCTCAGAAACCATGTAGTGCTGGGCTCGGTGGCTCAGCCTATAATCCCAGCACTTTGGGAGGCTGAGGCTAGTGGATTGCCTGAGCCCACGGGTTTGAGAACAACCCCAGGCAACTTGGCGAGACCTCATCTCTACAATAAATCAAAAATTAGCCAGGCGGTAGTGCACATCTATAGTTCCAGCTACTTGGAAGTCTGAGGCAGAAGGATCACTGGAGCCCAGCAGGTCGATGCTGGGGTGGCCGTGAGTGTGCC
>NW_007251338.1:191936-196086 GCF_000164805.1 Carlito syrichta | reverse complement strand
TGATTTTTTTATTTATTGTAGAGATGAGGTGTCACCAAGTTGCCCAGGTGGGTCTCGAACCTGTGGGCTCAGGCAATGCACTCACCTCAGCTTCCCAAAGCATGGGATTACAGGCTGAGCCACCGAGCCCGGCTGATGAGTGGTTCTATGTCCTGATTCAGGTATGGCTGCTACTAGAAATGCTTCCACTCTCCCCTCAGGAGTTGTTGTCATCTGCCTGCCCTGGAAAATGCTGAGAGAAATCTTGGAACTTTTGGGGACTCTGTGGGGAAAAGTATGAACTGAGAAAGCAAGAAAACAGCCTATGAAGAGTGGCCCATTCTTGTTCTAGAGTATTTTATGTGCTACTTTTTTCCTTTAACCTCCTCATACTGTCTGAAATTCCACTGATCAGAGACCCATTTTAAACAACCACTGTAAAAAAAAAAACCCTAAAAACAAACAAAACAGAAACCTGATGCCTATCTATGAGAGGCTAGAGGCCATCATTTTTTTTTTTTTTTTTTGAGTTGGAGTCTCACTCTGTCACCCAGACTGGAGTGCACTGGCACTCCAGGCCACTGCAGCCTCGACCTGCTGGGCTCTGGCGATCCTTCCGCCTCAGCCTTCCAAGTAGCTGGAACTACAGGCACGCACAACCATGCCCAGCTAATTTTTTTGATTTACTGTAGAGATGAGGTCTTGCCAAGTTGCCCAGGCGGGTCTCAAACCTGCGGACTCAGGCAATTCACTCACCTTGGCCTCCCAAAGTGAGGGATTACAGGCTGAGCCACTGAGCCTGGCCAGAGGCCATCATTTATTCACAGCGTGAATTAGTTCAAAAGTTTGCTTTTCAGTGAGGCATGGTGGCTTATGCCTGTAATCCCAGTACTTTGGGAGGCCAAGGCAGGAGGATCCCTTGGGCCCAGGAGTTCCAGACCAGCCTCACAACATAGTGAAACCTCACCTCTACAAAATTATTTTTGAAAATTAGCCAGGTGTGGTGGCATGCACCTGTAGTTCCAGCTACTCAGGAGGCTACATTTGATTTTCTGCTCACACTCAGCTAAGATCAGCTTCATGGGAAGAATGCCAGTGCTTATTGGTGGTAGAAGATTAAGACTAGAACTTTTTTTTTTTTTTTTTTTTTGTACAGATGCGGTCTCACTATGTGGCCTAGGCTGGTCTTGAACTCCTGAACTCAAGCCGTCCTCTTGCCTGGGCATCCCAAAGTACTGGGATTACAGGCATGAGTCATCACACCCAGCCCTCGAATACTTTTTAATACAACATTTTGAGGAGCCAAGCCAGAATGGGGTGCTAGAGAAGTTTCTAAGTGTTATTCTGACCCTCTCTAGGTCTCTGTGTCTTTTGAGAATCTGATTAGAGCCTTATTTACATCAGTTTCAGGGGATCTGACCCTGAAGTCCTAGAGGCCAGAGGCCTCAAACAGAATGCTGACTGTGGGATAACACAGGAATCCTGGGGTTCGTAAGAAGAGGAACTGGGAAGGGTCAACAGGGCACAAAAAGGAGACGCTGAAAGTCCACACACACCAATCACAGAGTTGTCTAGTTTTGCTCCTGGAAAGTAGAGACAGTTCTCTTGCTTGTCCTTCCTGAATCCTGTGGGCTCCTCCTTACATAAACACAGATCTTTAAACAAACTGGCCTTTGGGAATGGCCAGGAAAACTACTTATTTTAAAAAATAACCCATTTCTATGGGAAAATGTGATCTAAGTTCCAAATAACATCGTTATTCACGAACACCCAAGTTTCAGGTATGAGACATGATTTCAGTGCTCAAGGAGCTGATAGTTTAATTGGGGGAATAAATTATATACATACACCAAGAGAGGTCAATGCATGATGTAATCAAGTGCTGTTATACAAATGCAAACACTCAAGGGGTCTGAGACTGGGAAATCAATATAGGTGAGAGGAGTTTGACCATCTGTCCTGGTCAGAAACCTTGGGGATAGTGTATCCAGGACTCAGCATCAGGTTGCAAAAGGTCCTTTGACGGTCACATCCAAAGAAGGGCAGCCAGGATGGGGAGCTGTTTGCTCAAGGGACTCTAGCAGGAAGCATGTCACTGGAGCTGTTTGGTTTGCAGGAAAGAAAACCAGTGACAGCCACTTCCTTTAAGGTAGCATGACGTAGCCTAAGGAGCAAGGGCGTTGGAGGAGGCAGACCTGAACTTGATCCCAGCTCTATTTTTTTCTTTTTTTTTCCTGAGACAGGATCTCACTCTGTCACCAAGGCTAGAGTGCAGTGGCACAATCACAGCTCATCCGCAGCCTTGATCTCCAGGGCTCAGATGATCTTTCTGCCTCAGCCTCCTGAGTAGCTGGGGCTACAGGCATATGCCACCATGCCTGGCTAATTTTTTAAATTTTTTGTAGCGACGAGGTCTTGCTATGTTGCCCAAGCTGGGACTTACTATACAACCTTGAACAGGTTAATGAACTTCTCTGATGTTGATTTTTCTCCTCTTAAAGTGGAAATAGCTATACTTACCTATGGTGAGTGTGACCAATAATATGTTAGAAACCACAGTGCCTGACAGGTGGTCTGGGCAGAGGTAGAGTGGCTGTATTTAAAGATACAGTGGGTGTCTGGGCTGGTAGCCTCAGCCTGTAATCCCAGCACTTTGGGAGGCTGAGGCGAGTGGATTGCCTGAGCCTACCGATTTGAGACCAGCTGGGTAACTTGGTGAGACCTCGTCTCTACAATAAATCAAAAATTAGCCAGGTATGGTAGCATGCGCCTGTAGTTCCAGCTACTTGGAAGGCTGAGGAGGAAGGATCACCAGATCCCAGCAGGTCAATGCTGGGGTGGCCGTGAGCGTGCCGCTGCACTCCAGCCTGGGTAACAGAGTGAGACACCAACTCAAAAAAAAAAAGATACGGTGGATGTGAATTTGCCTTTGCTACTTGTTTAACTCCTCTGAGCTCAGTTTTCTCATGTGTGAAATGGGACTAATGATACCTACTTCATAGGTGCCTTGAGAAGTCAGTGAGAACACATGTTATTTTCTTTAGCAGAGTACACACTGTAAGTGATCAGCTAAGTGTGAGCATTCCATAAGTGGTTTGTGCTTAGGTGTGAGGCAGTCCCATAGACCTTTGGAGCATGGGGATGCATGTGGCCCCTCGCCATGGCCATGACTTTTTTCACTCCAGATGCTGCACAGGCATCTGTACCTGCAAGGTTTTGGTGTAAGGCACACTGGGAGGCTGGAAGTCAGACCAGCCAGTTCTTGCCTGCATGTATTTCTTTTTGCCGGAGAAACGTTAGGCCTCAGATTCCTGCCTGTGACATGAGCGTTTCCCTCACTCACCCTTCACTGTAGGGATGTGGAGAGAAGCTGCCCTCCAACACCCCAGGAAGGATGGCAGAGTGTCAGAGGCATGCCCTGGTATAGCTACGGTACTAGAGTATATGCTACACTGGCAGTGAGTCTCCAGGGAAGGAGGAAGATTGAGGCTGCTTCATCTAAAACTGAGACTGTTGACCGCAGGCGAGTCCGCTACAGGGTTGGATGGACCAGCTGGGAAGAGAGGGAGTGAGGGAGAGCCCTGGGCCATGCTGTCCTCAGGACACCCCACAGGAGCCTACAGCTCTGAGATTCCACCTGAAAAGTGGCTGTAGGAGATTTACAGCCTCACAGCATTCCCCAAGAAGCCTGAGACCTAAATTAGGAGAAAGTACCCCTGTCATAGTGCACAGGGGCTGGAGTGTGCTGGAAATAAAACCCACTGAAAGGAAGGAGCACACTTGTACATGCACAGAGGGGCTGCTGGGAAGCTCCTGCCATCTGCCAGGAAACAACCTGTGGCTTCTTCAGAGAGAGAACCACTCGCATCAAGCCACAGACTTATCATCTTAATTATTATTTATTTATTTAACAAACACAGAGTGCACCAGGTCCAATTCTAAGTACCTTTCAAATGTTAATTCATTTATTTATTTTTTAATCTTTATTTATTTATTTTTGAGTTGGAGTCTCATTCTGTCACCCAGACTGGAGTGCAGTGGCATGCTTCCGGCCACTGCAGGCTCGACCTGCTGGTCTTCAGCAATCCTTCCGGCTCAGCCTTCCAAGTAGCTGGAACTATAGGCGTGCGCTACCACACCTGGCTAATTTTTGATTTATTGTAGAGATGAG
>NW_007251338.1:191077-191644 GCF_000164805.1 Carlito syrichta | reverse complement strand
GCATGCCTGTAATTCCGGCTACTCGGAAGGCTGAGGTGGAAGGATCGCCAGAGCCCAGTGGGTTGAGGCTGCAGTGGCCGGGAGCAGGCAAGTCTGCACTCCAGTCTGGGCGACAGAGTGAGACTCCAACTCAAAAAAATTAAAAAATAAAAAATAAAAAAAATAAAATGTGTATACATTTTTTGGCACACTGTATATAATATGATACTCCTTTAATTCTTATAACAACCTTAAAGCAGGTAGAATTATTTCCGATGCCAAACAGGTTGGGGACCACTGCTCTAGAATAACTGTTCTCATCTACTTCTCATAATGCTGCCTCCAACATCACTTGTGAGAGGTAACCAGTATACTTAATGAACTCTTTTTTGTTTTGTTTTTGTTTTTTTGAGTGAGAGTCTCACTCTGTCATCCAGGCTGGAGTGTAGTGGCACATTCACTGCCACTTCAGCCTCGACCTGCTAGGCTCCGGTGAGTGGATTGCCTGAGCCCATGGGTTCGAGACCCGCCTGGGCAACTTGGCAAGACCTCATCTCTACAGTAAATCAAAAAATTAGCTAGGCATGG